>NW_027533395.1:3939907-3940072 GCF_008692635.1 Crocuta crocuta | reverse complement strand
TACCTTTCCTTTAGAGGCATTTTATATATATATACATTTACATATTATATATTTATTTATATATATTTTATATATAAATTTATTATAATTTATATAATATAATATAAATATAATATATATTATATTTATATTTTATATATATATATAAGCAGGAGAGGGGTATGT
>NW_027533395.1:3894173-3939857 GCF_008692635.1 Crocuta crocuta | reverse complement strand
AAAATCCTTTCTCCTATAAACTTGGAAATAGATAGGCTCTATGTGAGTTGAAAATTTTCCTTGTTTTTTCCCTTGAGCTTTAAACCAAATTCCAAGGATCCACCTATCATAGTTTTACACACGTGGACATCTGGCAGGGAAATAAATTAAGGCTTACCTTAGAGAGTAGGGAAATGCATCCATTTATACATGTTATTTTAGAAGGGACTGTCTGATCCTGTTTACTTATTAACTTCATTAGAAGGCTAATGAATCTCCTGCTGGGAAAATGAGAGGGAGCTCAGGCTGGGGAAAGGGATGGGCAGAATTTCACACCCCTTCTCCAAATGGTGAGGTTATTTATGATTGTGATAAAATGGCACTGCATCTGGATGAAAGCACAAACAGTATAAAATAACAATCAACGGACATGATCCATACAAAAGTGTTACATTCTCTCAGCCACTGGACAAAAATCAAGATTTATACATGTCTGGGTCCTGTCTCCTGGAAGAAAAAAAGACTAGGCCATAAAAAGAACCCCTCTTTCCCCATAATAAATAGGAAAAAAATAAAACCGTAATCCAGAGCCCCATTCTCCAGTGTTCTCATTTCTCTATTCTCTAACAAAGTAAGATATTTGAGGGCTCAATATTTAAGGCAAACCCCTTTCTCATTTTGTTTTTCAGGACAAAGACTTTCACAGGTTGAGTGATGCTCCAATTTGTTTAATGAATTTAAATTAAGTACTTTGGAGAGGTGTTCTAGCTAATACCTGCCAGCTGGCCACTATCCATCAGTGAATGGCACGGCAGCAGGCTCGTATCTGTGTTGTTGACAATACCTGATTTTTTAAGGAAGGTGGTTGTGCTCAGGAGTGAGGGCTTTATCTGTTTGCATCACAAATTCAATTGTGTGTGCTTCTTGTTTGATCTCCCAAGAATCTGTGGACTTGGGAGATAAAAGGAACTAGGGAGATCATTTCATCTCACACCTTTGTTTATGAGGAAGCAGAAGGATGGCAAGAGTAATCCAATCTACTGGTAACTGAGATGGGCCCGAAACCAGGCCTCCTCTGAGCTCACTGGTTCCTGATCCTACCTGATGGTAAGAAGCCACTAGAGGACTTCAAAATTTATACATCCTGAGTAATCTCCAGCCTTACTGGAGTCTCGTGGGTGGGGCCCAGGAATCTAGATTTTTAGCACATTCCACAAGAAATTGTGAGGATATGTCAAGTTTGAGAAACATGCATGATCCCACCTTTCCTTCTATGTTAATTACTTGGGAAGTAATAAAACTCTTCAGTGAGCTTAGATTCCTTATGGTTGCATTAAAAAGAAAATAACCAGTAACAGACAAGTTAACTCAACACTATGTTACAGGAAATTAAATAAGACTGTGGTTTGTATCCTATACTGCAAATCATTATCAGCATCTGGTGTAGAAAAATCAAGAAATATATTCACCTTCGCCTTTTGCCAGCCACAGATTAGTATGCAAAGGAGAAGACTCCAGAGTGTTCTCTCAAAAGAAGTGTATCATGTCCAGACATTATGTGGTTAGGATTATAGATGTACTCTGCACCCTGCCCTCCTAAAGTTACCAGTACAACTGTCCTGTGGAACCCGGTAGAAGCTGCTGAGCTAGGAAGATGTAGATCTAGGAACAAATGATATTGATTATATTAAGTAATAACTCGATGGTAGGCATTTTGCATTCCATGTACCATCTCAGGGACTTCTCACAAAACTCTCACAAGATAGATCCTACTGTCATCCCATTCTATTGGTAAGCAAATGAGGCTTAGAGAAATTAAAACATTGCTCAAGGTGGTATAGCTAATCAGCAGTAGAGCTGGGATTCACATTCCAGCAGTTGGAATCCAGGACTGACTCCTTAACCACTACCCATATTCAACCCAACCAATTACCAGGTGTTTCCGAGAACCATGGGAACTACTGGTACGTGAGACATGCTTTCCTATTAAGAGTTTCACACCCTACCAGAGAAATAAATGTTTTATATTAAACAGCAAAACAAAAAACAGGTGCCAAGTTGATTGCTTCTCTAATTCGTTCCTAGAATAGTTTTGCACCCTTTATAGAATGAGATGGGTGGTAATAATAAAAATATAAGTATTTCTATAGTAGGGCCACTCATCGCAGAAAGCACTGTATTTTGTATATACATATTATTCTTGCATATGCCTGATGTTGGTTCCTAGTACATTAATCTTACCTCTCAACCAAACTAAACATTCCTTGAGGATAACAAGCATGACATAATTATCCTGTGTGAGCACAGGGTTGCTATATAATTGATGCTCAATTAATATCTGTTCAATTGAATGATCTGTGACCCATTCAGGAGCTCTCACCAGATTTAATACTACTGAAAGCAAATAGAAGGAAGCCCCAGTTCTTCGGAGAGGATTTCACAGCCTGTATCATCAGCCCAGCCTTTGGGACTTCACATATGAAGAGCCTAGCGAATAGGATAGGAAGTTTTTAATTAACAGCCTAACAAAAAAAAAAATGTCATTCCAATCTGCAGTTTTGTTTCCATTAATTCACTCAGATTCAGCAGGAATTCCACAAAGGAATTGGGGTGAGCAGCTATAGAGGGAGGGAAACACATAAATAAATCATGAATGTCATTAAAATTTGTAAACTAATAACTTCTGGGAAGTCTTAGCAATTATTATCAGGGTTTTCTTGGCAAACAAAAAAATTAATAAATCCAAAGGTCTCCATTTTCTATTTAAAAAAAATACAGCATCCCCTAGAAAGGTCACTGACAGAACAATTAGAGGAGGAAATAGATGGTCTAGCCAACAGCTTGCAAACTAGATGAAAAGTCACAGGATTCCCCAGTGGTAGGAGGATGAGACAACTCAATACAAGAAAAGTGACAGGCCAATGC
This sequence comes from Crocuta crocuta, assembly GCF_008692635.1. Classification (NCBI taxonomy): domain Eukaryota; kingdom Metazoa; phylum Chordata; class Mammalia; order Carnivora; family Hyaenidae; genus Crocuta; species Crocuta crocuta. The sequence continues at coordinate 3,936,953 of NW_027533395.1, read as the reverse complement.
AAGGCTAAAGCCGCAATTGATTTGGGGCCACTGGTACTTCAGATCTCTAAGCCCTTCTTTAGTGTAGCCCAAGTGCTAGGCATTGTAGATCCAGACAAGAAAGGCACGTGGTCCCTGCTCTTGGGAGGCTCACAGGCTGGAAACAAATCACAACAAAATGTAAGTGATGCTGGTGGTGAGCAGAACAAGGGCACCCCACTCAGGGAGGAGGGGCAAGGAAGCTGCCCAGGAAGATGCACCCAGGGGGTGGTATGCTCCATAAACACCTTCACCGGGAACTCCTCTCTCCCCTCAGTGGGCCCCAGGAAAACTGGCTGAGCAACCTGGTTGCTTTTCAAAGGGCACATCTTCTCTCACACTGTTGTCAGGTAGAGAAGCCGGCACAGAGAAGCAGCTCAATTACCAGATTCCATGAGGATGACCAACCCTCCTTGAGTGTTTTCCATGGGTGGGCACTGTATGCCAGGCACTTTGCTGGGCAGTTACACATTGTATTTTATGCAAAACATCATAACCACACTATGAGGTGGGAGCCAGTATAATCCTCATTGTACAGTAAGGAAACAGAAGCACAGAGAGGTGAAGAAACTTGTTCAAGGTCACTCAGAGGCTAAGTGGAGGAGTGTGGACTTGAACCCAGGCCATCAATCTCCAAGCTTCTATTCTTAATCACTTCGATGACCAGGAAGTCAGCTTTTTCAAGTCAGCCTTTTGACTTGAACTCATCTCTCCTTTTTGGGTCAGGCTTTTATAAAATCTAACAGTTCTGGGTGCCAGCATCACTCTTCACTGATGGGCAACCTCCATATTTGACACATTATGGACTGAAAACACCCTGAAAGCAAAGCCCTGGATCTTTTATAAAATAACAGTCCCCAACGTTGTCTATAAACTTGAATTCTCTACAGAAAATGTCCATTGACTAAAGGATACAAACAGATGGTTGTGTTAATAACCAGTTATTAATATCCAGCCATCCTTGCGTTGGTGGAGAAAAAAATGTGACCCCCTCCAGTATAACTGCACCAAGTAGTTTCATATAGAATGTCATGAGGGCTTAAGATACTGCTACCCTACTGAATGCTTTTAAACAGCCTTTTGTCTATTTAGAAGTAGATGGCCTCTGAATTATTAATCTGGTGAGGCGAATAATTATATCCCACTGTAACCTGGCAGGGAGTGTCATCTTGTCATGACAGCTGCAGCTCCGGGCTCCTCTGCTGTACAGAAAATTGAAGAAGAATCCCCTAAATTCAATTTCAACTTGGTTAAGCATGTTGGGCCAAATCACAAAACTGAAAGGGTGTGTGTTTAATTTAGTTTCTTTTTTCTCTGCACACTGTATTAGTAAGGAAGATCACAATGCTCTAGGCTCTAACTGCAAAATACATCATCATTATTGGGACAGAAAAGAGGATGGGAGATGCAGATCTTTAGGGGAAGAGCAGGGTAGACAATGAAAGGTTCGAAGAAACCCTGTGAGGCCCCAGCACATTGGCAAATTTCCCCAAAGGATAGAAGCATCCCCTTTTCTCTCTCTAGCTCTAAGCAGGGGTTGCTAAACAGGGCTTTATCAGACCCATGAACCCTTGAAAACAAGAGCACAAAAACACATTCATATATAACTTTTACCCAGAGAGAAAGCTTACAATATCCACCAGCATTTCAAATCCCTCCCTGTAAGGTCACCCCATATTAATCTATTATCTGTAAACCATGCTTAGTGTAACACTCTAGTTTGGCCCCTTCTATGAACATGATGAGACCCCAAACATTCCCTCCCTGGTCCAAGACCAGCTGCTCTCTCTGCCTGCTGCTTGGCCCCCTTTTCTCCTGTAGCCCAGGCTTACCTGCCTTTTCCCTCGTGGTAAGGACATTTTTCCACTTCTTGATGCCAAATCACATCCCACCCATCAGTCCAAGCCCCAGCTCAGAGAATCTTGTCTACAGAGGAACGTTCTCATGTTGCTAGAAACTGATACTTCAATTCCCTCCAATCAGCACAAGGGACAACAATCTAAATCACTCTTCTCCCTTCCCTAATCCCCTAAAGATCTCTGCTAATTCATCCATATCACAGAATATGATGCCCTATAATTTCCATCACATGGAAATATCCCCTTGGTGCCCTATAATTTCTATCACATGGACCCTGGCATCAGCAGATCCTTATAAACAAAGTCAATAATGGAATGAATGCTATAGAGACACAGAGGGTTATAATAATTAATCATTACATTTAAGTGAACACTTCCTACATGTGAGTCACTCTTAAGGGTTTGTACATTTCTTGTTTCATTTAGTCCTTGCAAATCATCCACTAATTCATTGAATGTTTATTATCTCCTGTGTGCCAGATACTGTTGTAGGTGCTGAAAGTATAGCCCTGAATTAAAATGAAAAAAAAAGTCTCTCTCTACAAGCCTAGATGTTAGTGGGTACAGACAGACAATAAACCAATCAATAAGTTAAATATTTAGCATGCCAGATGGTGGGAAGTACTAAGGAAGAAAATGCAAGTTGAGTGATGGAACGTGAAGTCCTGGGGAAAGGCCTCCCTGATTAAGGGAACAGAGGATGTAAGGAACAGAGGCACTGCCCACCCCTTTTGGAGAGGATCAGGAAGATTAGAGGGTAAGGACCACGTAGGGAAAAGGCAGTGTGTCTCAGGAAAGGCGAGAACAATGTGGTTGCAGCAAAGGGGGAGTTCTGTACTACCTCTAACTTACATCCAGGGAAAGAGCAATGTGTTGAATGGTGACCAACCAAAAAAAAAAAGATCTTTGTAGATGTAATTAGGGATCTCAAGATCTCAAGATGAGATCATCCTGGACTATCCTGGGGTCTAACTCCAACAGCAACTGTCCTTACAAGGGTCAAGAGAGGAGAGGGCTAAGGAGATGATGCAGGCAGAGAGGGAGGGCCATAGCCTTAGGCTGCAAGGAACTGCCAGCAGCCACTGAGGCTGGAAGAGACAAGGGTTCTCCCCAGAGCCTCCAGAGGGAGTGTGGCCCTAAAGACACCTTGATTTAAGACTTCCAGGTTCCAGAACTGAGAGACAGTACATTTCTGCTGCTTTAGGCCACCAGGTCGGTAGTGCTGTGTCACAGAAGCCCCAGAAAACTGATACAGAGAAATTAAGAAAGATGCCCGAAGTTATAGAGCTCTTTGGGTGGCTGAGGTAGGATCTAAATCCTGGCAAGTGCACATCAGGCTGCGCTTGAGGCCACTCACTCGGCTGCCTACAGTCTCTGGTACACACCAGTGAATACACTGGCTCTTATGACCACGGGCCACACACTTCATCACTCAAGGGCCTCTAGCAGTAAGCACCTGGCCCGGGCCTGTGATGGTGCCTGGCTCACCCCTAGAACTAGCCAAACCTTTCATGAAACATGGGCTGCCAGGGAGAGCTTCTCCCATTGTAAGGACAAGCTTTTCTGGCTTGTTTGATTATTTGCCCTCCGAAGACAGCACAGGAGTCAGGCTGAAGGTATCACCACAGTATCACTGTGATTGGGCCCGAGCGGCAGGTTTTGAGGCTCTAATTCCCCGGGAGTCCTATGTGAGTGGAAATAGCCATGCTCTTATCTATCAAAGGAACGCTGGTTACTTATATCTCTGCCAATTTTCACTGAGCAGCAAAATTAGGTTTGGGACATCCTGTGCAAATGGAGGCAGGCCTGAGTCGATATGAGCAATTAACCCCTAAATATTTAATAGATGCTGTGACTGGTCCTCCTTCCTGGGAAAGAAACTCTGGCTAGTCCTCTGCAAATAAACAGGTCAGATGAAGAAGAAGCAAGGCACACAGACAGATATTCATGCCCCAGACCACTTCTGCTCCAAGACCTCAGGAAACCCTCAGGACAGAACTCTGGGATGATGATGCAGCCAAGTGAATGGCCTTTTGTGACACTGCTCCCCCTCCTCCCCCCCTCAAGTGTTTACAAATGACGAAGCAAAAGGGATAGACACACAGCCTTCCCAGAGTGTGAAATGCCATCTCAGAGCCACTGATGTAATTTGCTGTTGGCCGGTGTGACTGCCGACAGTGTGCACATGCGCGCTGCAGAGAAGGGCGAGTGTGCCGAAGCTGCCCGTCCAGAGAAACCCCTCAGGTGTCTGCTTCATCCCAGCTCTCTCTGATCTAACCCACCTGCACCCTTCTTTCTGTCCCCTGTGACCAGGGTCTCGTCAGAGCTGACCTACCCAGCAGGCACAATGGGCACAGTGCCTAGGGCTTACCATACTTTTAGGAACCCACAAAAATGTGTTTGATTCTTTTAAAGTCCAAACCAAAAATGAACTTTGAGGCTGAAAAAAGTTTCCATATACTGTATCAACACACTTATCTTTATACCACTGCAGCCATAAAATATACATTTCAATATATATTAAAATATATGTATTACCAATATACATTTTAACATATAATAAATTTTTAAATATATCATAAATGTTAATTACAGTAAATATTTATAAATATGTATACTGAATTTACTAAAATATATATAGGGTGGCTCAGTCGGTTAAGCATCTGACCTAAGCTCAAGTCATGATCTCACAGTTCATGATTTCGAGCCTTGTGTTGTGCCCTGTGCTGACAGCTCAGAGCCTGGATCCTGCTTCAGATGTGTGTCTCCCTCTCTCTCTGCCCCTCCCCTACTCTCTCTCAAAAATAAATAAATGTTAAAAAAAATTTTAATATTTATATTAAGGAGCCCACGAAGGTCACCACGTGATCCCCACATGTATCTATTCCTACAAGCACATGGAAGTACCACAGCATCTCACAGATGCACAGGACTGGAAATGGTCCTTGGGCCAAGACTCACACTAAGGCAAGGCTCTCCCCTCGGCACACTCCCTGACCCACGGCTCTTCTCACTCTTGGCAGGCTCTCCTGATCTCTCTAACCACACGTGTGTTCACCAAGCAGAACTAGACTGCACAGGAACGCAGCAGCAACAATGGAAGCAAGCAACCAGGGGTCTGACAGGCCCCCAAAGAGATCAGCAGCATGTTCTGGGACGTCACAGGTAGGGCATTCCACCGGGGGCATTAAGGAGGTCTTCCAGGAGGAGCACTGTGTCCTGCTTCTTCCAAAACGTGCCTCCCACCCCCGTGGCTGGCATTCTTCATGTGAGCCGAGCCAGAGTAGCTTGTTAAGAACCTCTAATCCACTTACCTCCACAGTGAGCTCTCAGTCACGCTCCCCAGGTTGAAGTCATACAGCTTGGTCAGGATAAGTATAACCTGCGATGGGGATGGGGAGGAGGGCAGAGAAGAGGAACAAAGGGGAGAAAAAAAGGAAGCTTACTTTAGTTTGTGTAATGATATACAGTGCATCTCAAATCACCCAGAGGAGGGTTTAGTATTTATTCATTGAGTGGAGGGGTATTATAGGATCAAGCAAGGGAAAACAATTATTAATTTAATGCATCCCGTAACTGGTAGCATTTATTTTAATCCTGACAATGCTTTGCATTTGAAATAAAACATGCCAACAGGAATTAACTGGGTATCGACAGTCGTTTCTCTACATCTGTCCTCCTTCAAGGCGAGGTACTGGCCGGCTGGCTCTGATCACTCGTACAGCCACCCAGGGATCAGAGGACGGGCTTGCTTTTGATCTGGAGATGACTCCAACTTATAGACTTGGACCTAAAATGGAAAGAAAGAACTGAGCCTAATTCTATCCATCTACAGATGGGTTCAAAGAGATTTTGTGTTTCCATTACTAGGGCCTCAGCAGCCACATCTCCTTGAATGGCAGACAGGCCCAGTCCCTAACATCCTCTGATGCCATCTGCTGTCTACCATCTGACATCTGTCTTCATCATGGACTAAGCAAGTCATTGGACTCCACTGGACTCCAGGACCACTTTCCTGACTTCAGTTGAAATGAAGAAACCCAAAGGTAAGCTGTAAATGAAAGAGCTGGAACTTTTTCTAATAGGGTTAGCAGCTTCCTGAAATGATCTTGGGCTAGTCAGTCTGGTCCTACACCCTTTAAACTTCTCCAGCTGGGGGCCTGGATATCCGACTTTTCCCTGCCTGCCTGCTGTGTGCCTGGATAGTGGCTTAGGCACAACTCTGAATCACAAGGATGCCAAACCCATGCACCTGAATCGATTTTAATCAAAACGCAGGTGCCTAATATACAGCGCCTGCCTGCACACGTGATAATCCAGTTACACATAATTGTGTTTATCTAAATTTAATGCACAACTCATTTCACTTTTTTCAGCTCCTTCCCACTCCACAATTTAACTTCCTCCAGTTCATTTGCACAGCAGCCATTAAACTCTTTCCAAGATAATGAATTTCTGCTACTAAGTTGGGACTTTCCCATTCTAGGTATCTATTTAAGATTAAAGAAAAATAATCAGCCATTATATTGAACATTTTTATGGCATCTCACTGACAATAGAACACTCGCTTTGAGATTTATTCACATCCAACACCCCATGAGGTCGGTCTGCACCATTTCCATTACTTTTATATAAACTAAGAAAAAAATTAGAGTCAAGGATGTGACCCATTATAGGTCAAAGAGAGTCCATGGCAAAGTTGGTTTGGGATGTTCAACTTCTCTGAAGGGCCACAACTGAAGGGCTCTTCCCAAGCATGCATTCTTTGAAGGAGAGTGGTCAGTGGGCAAGAAACAGCCAAGCCAAGAAACACATCAATGAAATGGCTGTTTGCAGAACAGTAAAATCTACAAAGCTGTCTTACTGACATAGCACAACAGTAAGGAGAATATATCCATTGCAGAGAATTGCTCTCCACAGCCACTCAGTGGTCCTTGACTCTTTCATTCATGGAGTTTCCTCATTTGTTAAATTCAAAGGCTGTTGAAAACAAGGAACTTATCACCACCCTCTCCAACCAAATGCCTAGGACGGCACCAATAATTCCTGTTTGCTAGAATAACATGCACAACAAACTTTGCCTCCCCTTTATTTTATCTTCTTTCATCTACAAAGACATCCCCACAGTCACCAGGTAAAAACATGGGTTGGCTATGTGCTAGCCATCCCAAATTCTGGACAAACTCAAAACTATGCTTTTCTAGAAATAGGTCAGGAACACCCATCCAGAGCTCTGCAGGAGCAAATTAGGCCATTTCATTTTCTCCCACTATCAAGCCTTCAGGGACATCAAAAAACCTCCAAAAAGTGCAAAGTCCACACAGAGAGAAGAAAGAGGTGTAGGGGGTTAGAATTCCACTTAACCAGTAGGGCTTCTAACAAACAACTGGGTCTGGAATGCCCATGAAAGAACCCAGAGCTGCTCTCATTCTATTAGTCTCCTTACCTAAAGCTTAAACCCTCTCCTTCCCACACTCCATCTTCTGTGTCCCTAATAACTTTCTTGTGGGGCGCCTGGGTGGCTTAGTTGGTTAAGCGTCTGACTTTCGCTTAGGTCATGATCTCGCGGTTCGTGGGTTCAAGCCCCACGTTGGGCTCTGTGCTGACAGCTCAGAGCCTGGAGCCTATTTCAGAGTCTGTATCTCCCTCTCTCTCTGACCCTCCCCTTCTCACCCTGTCTCTCTCTCTCTCTCTCCTAGAAATAAATAAAAATATTAAAAAACAAAACAAAAACACTTAAAAAAAAGTTTCTTGTAAACCTAACCTCATGTTGGTGTCTACTCTTGGGCGATGCAGACAGACACACCCTTCCACACCTCAAGGACCATTATTTCTGCCTTCCTGGTAGATAGTTCCAGCTCTGCCTCTTGGTTCGTGCATTTTCCTGGTTAGAAATCTTTGCTGGTTCCCTCTGCCTAATGATGAACTCAGTTCCTTAGCCAGTAACTAATGCACTACACACACACACACACACACACACACACACACACACGCACTACACGTACTCCTCAAACCACTTTCCACAGTTCTCAAGATGCTGGCTTCTGCTTTAGCAATTCATGTTTCCCAAGGTGCTACAAATAAGTCAAGCCTGCTCTCACATCTCTGCTTTTTCTTCCAAGCTGTATTGTATCATCTGTGCTACAGCCTTTTATTACCGCCTGCACCTGCCTGCCTGTCATTCAAGAAACAACTTGAAGCCCACCTTCTCCAGGCAGCCTCCCAGGACCATGACAAGCATCAGAGCTCTGTCTCTCTCAAGTCCTATTGCACTTAAAATGGAATTACATAACTTGGCACTTAGTCAAACACTATCCTGTTACTTTCTGGATGTCACAGGATTTGTGTTCTCAACTAGATTGAAGTGGGGTTCGTATTTTGTACTTTTGTCTCCCTAACAGGCAAGCTCAACATGTCAAAGGTTCCTAAAAATAATCATTTTGAGTCAGTAGAAGAAAATGGTGTTTTGGTGGTGAATCACAGTCTTCAGATGGGAATGGTATTAATCTAGTCTATTTCCCTCATTGCACAGATGGGGATGCAGAGAGAGGAGGAGACTCCTTAAAGTCTCAATAATGTGTGACCTTGACCAAGTGCCCCAGGCACTGTGCTTCCACTCCATGAATACAGCTGGAGCTACAGTCACTGCCTTTTAAGTGCACATTCTATGGTCGCACTCCCAGCAGGTTTGACTTGGTGGGTCCTGAGTGGGCTCCGGAAATCCTCCTGTGGTAACTAGAGCACCACACTTGAGAAAGACCCCATCCCACTGTGATGCCTCTCCCCATACTGTGCTGCAGTGACATCACCCTTCCACCCTGCTGAGATCCTAATCTAGAAAAGCATTCCATCCTTTAAATGTAGCTGAACTTTAGAAAGCATGCAGAAAGAGATGTATGAGGAAAATGCCTCAGCAAAGTAACCCCTGCTTTCCCCAGGGGAAAGGTCCAAACACTGTGAATTAGGGGCTGGAAGCTTCCATTCCTCTGATGCCAGCACAGAAGGGCAATAATAGAGCTATGAAGAGATGATAATGTAACCTTTAGCCTTAAGATACTCTGGGCCAAGCAAACAAAACCAAGAGGAAAAAAAGGCCTGCCCATCCCTGGCTTCTCTCACCACTCAGAGCTTTGAAAGGCCACCAGAGAGCAGGGAATTAGCAGGAAGAAAACTGATATCAGATGCAATAAACCCACTAAGCTCCAGACTGCAAGGCAAGTATTCAGATCAGAAAGAGAAGATGCGAGTGTGCCTCAGGAATCACCAGTGGACGGGATATGGAATGAGGGAAGGCTAAAGGGGCTAATCCTGGATCCACAGCAAAGCCTGACTTGACTCCTCTTCAGAAGATGTTCCCAGATGAGGGCTGGCGGTCAAATTCAGCAACAAAAAAGCAGAGAGTAAACATTAATTGAACCCCTACCATGTAATAAACACAACACGGGGTGCTTCCCAAATCTCACAATAAACTCTTGAGACTAAGCAAGTATAATAGAATATCTCCATTTTACAGATGAGAAAACTGAGTCCCAAGAGCAAAGCTAACTGCACCCCTCGCCCCCAGGCACACAACCAGCAGGAAACAGAACCAGTATTTCCACCCCTGGCTTATATGACACACTGTGCTGACTCTGCTCTAACACAATGCTCCTCCATGCAGCAAATGTTTATGTGAGCCAGTTGTGTGCAAGGCAATGAGCAGGCACGCAGAGAGGAGAAGAGCACATCCTGGCCCTCGAGGAGTTTAGCGTTCACTCATGAATTTCACAAATATTTACTGGGCTCCTCTTAGGTGAATTAGGAAGGCACCAGCTAAACTCTGGGACTCAGGGAGCTAGCCAGAGCTCAAGACCCAAGGATGAAGGGAACTTTTGTTTTCTTTGTTTTTGGAGAAGGAAATAGGAAACAGAGTTATGTAATGAGAAAAGAACCAGACAAACTGCTAAGAGACCCAGGTTTGTCAAATAAGCTTGGTTTTGACCTAACTGGCTACAATCCTGGGGGCTTTTAGGCAGCAGAAGTGAAAATACATTGGAATAATTCATAAGTAAATAGCATTTCTCTCTTACTATAGGATACACACACACACGCACGTGCGCGCGCGCACACACACACACACACACACACACGTGCCCCTAATTGGCATCTAACATCTTCTGNGCACGTGCGCGCGCGCACACACACACACACACACACACACACACACGTGCCCCTAATTGGCGTCTAACATCTTCTCTAGGATTACACTCTGGTCATTCATCTCTTATAGCTTCTATCACATTGGGTCAGTGTGACTTTTCCATATGTCTGACTTGTCTGTTAGATTGTGGCCTCTCTGAGGTTAGAAATCAGGTCTCATTCAATTCTGCATCCTCAATGCACAGCACATCACCTGACACTTGGCAGGCACTACAAGTGAATTATGGATGCAGGACAATAAAAGAAGAGATGAGATGATAAATGTATTTGAGAGGTACAGATAATGTGCTATAAGAGCTGAAAAGAAGAAGCAATTAAGTCCACAGAGTGTGATCAGAAAAGTCTCCATGAAGGAAAGATTACATGAACTGGGACTTAAGGTATGCTAAGAATATGCATAACCTAAAATGGAGCTCATTCACTTTCTTTCTTTATTTAATTGAACAGAGACTTATTGGGAAAAAAAGGAGGGTAGGGAAGAGGCCATTCCAGGTACAAGAAACAGTATGGAGGTAGAGTGGCATGGGCCATTAGGGGCAAGAACAGTCATGTGTTGAATGCAATGTCCTGTGTACATCAGCCACTCAGAGACATAGGCCATCCCAAGTTGGGAAAGAAGGCACAAAGGACAGTGGGATCATGCAGGAAGAACAGAGAAAGCCCAAACTATGGTCAACTATGGGTAGATAAAAGGTTTTATAAGAGTGAATAGAGCGATAACAAGGTGGGACTATAGTTACCAAGAGACTTACTAGTATATATGTCATGTATACACAAATATCTAACAAATAATATATAAAGGGACTAATTATAACAGGAGACTTATATATTATACATATGCTATATAATAAATGATATACATTAAGAGACTACATTAACGTAAGGGATTTATATAGTAAGTGACAATAAAGGACATGACTAGACTCACAAAATCTGTTGGTACTCTTCATTGACCATCCACCACCAATTTTCTGGGCCCCAGGCATCTAGTGTCAGATGTTCAAGCCAGCCCTGAGATAACTGCCCACTTTTTACACACACTCAGAGACAGTAACTAATGTCTATATTTCACATTTCCCCTTTCCTCTTTCATTCATCTGTTCTTGACTTATGTTAAGCACAGCATAAGCTTCTTGGTGACAAAGTGATCAAAAAAGAAATGGCGGCTGTCCTCATGGAAGGTACTGTCCTCCTCAACCTGCTGCATACAGGGTAATGCATTTGAACAAAGGAGTCTAAGTCTTTGGCAGAGGTAGGGGAAGTGATACGTGAGGACAAGGGAGCTTTCTAGCCTCTTCCTACCCACTGCCTATGTGAGAGGAGGTACCCACACACAGACCTGCAAAGAAGGCTCCATCCCCATCCCACCTGAGAACACTTTTAACTGTGCCTGTCTCTAGATTCCCTTACCTATTGGATCCAGCTGTCTGCCTCCTGTAAGGGGCTTGCGTGACAGCATGGAAATAGCAGAACACTTGCAACCAGAGGGCTGCCTCCAAACCCAGTCTCACCATGTGCTGCTGTGTGAGCCTGAGCAACTTATTTATGTTTTCAGAATTGGCTCCAATTTCTTTAAATGGGGATAATGATACACTTGCCCCTGCCAACCTCACAGGGTTGTTGATTCAAATCAAATAAGGAAAGCTGACCCGCTTTATAAACTGTACTAGGGAAATGGGAGTTATTAGTATGATAATTATTCCTCAGGAGATAAGGGTTCCAAATGATTTTTATTTGGTTAGGGGTCTGGGAATACAGATTCTAGAGTTTCTAAGCTCCTCCTAAAAAAGTACTCATCCATTCTCGACCCCAACTGTACAGGAGGCTGCAGATCAGAGCCAGTGCATTCACCAGGCCCTACCCACTCAGCTTCGGAAAGAAGGCAGGAACCCCAGGGAGATTACTGTCCTCTGAAAGGATAATGCATAATCTGCAAATTCATAAATCACTAGGACGCTCTCGCCTGTGAGCACATTCAGTGAAGGGAGGTCCTTTAATGCCTGTAAAATTTTATTCTGAAGGAAAATTACTTTAGTTCATTAAACCTTCCTGAAATCTTGGTGCCTTTAGATCCATGGGGTTCTCTGTACACCCCCCTCACATGCTACCACTCCAATACTGCCTCTACTTGATAGTTCTCGGTTTCCAGCTGGTTGGAACAAGGACGGCAGCTTTCTTTACCAGAAGTAGTTGACAATTGTCATGCAACAAAGATGCTACCCCTCTGGGACAGACTATAAGACTGTACTTTTCAGGGCCAGCAGGGTCTGAATCCCAGGGTCCTCCTCATACCTCAGGGAGATCTCCCTACCAAGGAACAGAAACTGAACATTTATAACCCAAAGCCCGACCAATCCCTAAAACAAGATTCTCTGGGCACCAACTGGGCATCTTGAACTGTGCTTGGTGTGTGCCAAATTCAGAATGACATGAACAGTGCTCCCTGCCTGCTATGAGTTTACAATCTAGTTAAGAGGACAAAGAAATAGTACAAAATATAGCAACTTCTCATATATAATGCATGAAATTTCACAGCTATTATCCCCTTTCCTGCTTTTTATAAGGGCATCTCACCAACTCTGTGGTTCAAGACAGAATCTCAGCATGATCCTTGATTTCTTCCTCATCCCACAGAAAGCAGGGTGAACACAGTGAAATACACTGCATTCCACTGTATCACACAATTTCAGGTTCTCATAATTTTTTAATTCATTAATTACAAATATGTATGGGATGCTTCCTGTTTGCCAAGTAATCTGGATTTAGCACTGAAGAAAATATAGCAATTTCTTTGCCCTTATGAAGCTGACATTCTAGCCAGGGAGATAAATAAACAAATAAGTAGGTAAATGGCATGGTCAGATGATGGTGAGTAATAAATATGTTGGGGGGGGATTGGAATTAAGGAAAAGGAGAAGATGAAGGGGCCCAGGAACATCGTCTATGAAAAATGGACACTCCTGCAAAGCCCTGAATGAGATGAGACATGAAGTCATAGGGCTATCTGAGTAAGCAACATTATAGGCAGAGGAGCAGCAAATACCAAGATCCCAAGGCAGGAGTGTCCCTGGCATATTTAAGAGAGAGCAAGGAGACCAATGAAGCTGGCATGGAGAGTAGTGGGAGGTGAAGTCAGGGAGATATTGGGAGACTCAGATCTTGCTGGAACTTATAAACTATTGTAAGGACTCTAGTTCTTACCTAGTGAGATGTGGAGCTGCTGGAGGATTTTAATATAGGACTTTACTTTTAACAGGCTCACTTTGGCTGTTGTGTTGAGAAAGGCAGAAAGGGCATAAAAGTGAATGAGGATCCTGTTGTAATCATCCAGGTGAAACAAGGTATATGTTAGAGCAGAGCAACAGCAATGCACAGGAAAAGGAACATGATGTTTATATATTTTGGAGTTAGTGTCAGGCAAACTGGATATGGAGTGTGAATGAAAGAGAATAGTTGTGGATGGACTCTCAAAGTTCAGGACTAAGCAACTGGAGGCACAGAGTTGCCAGTTTATGAGATGAAGACTATAGAAGAAGGAGGTGTGGAGGTAAAACTAGAAATTTAGCTTTGAACATGAAGTTTGAGATGCCTAAGAGAATTCAAATGAAGAAGTCCAATAGTGAGCTGGATAAATGAGTCTGGAGTTGAGGGAAGAGAATCTAGGACAGAAATATCCATTTGGGAATGGTCTCTAATTAGATGGTATTTAAAGACACAAGACTAGATTAGATCACCAAGAGACAGAGTGTGAAGATGGAGTAAAGATATGAGGATTGAAAGCTGGGGCGTTCCAGCATCTAGAGGTCAGGGGAGTGAGAAAGTCCTCTTAAAATTGGCACAGTGGATATTTATGTCCTGTGTGAATGCTCACCAAATGGTATTTACTAAAAGGGAGACCCTCAGTAATCAAATGAACAAGATGGCCATCAGTTGAGGCCAGTCAGCCTCTTTCCCCAGATTCCCCAGTTTGCTCTGTGGGGTCCTCTGTGGTCACCGCGATGACAGAGTTGGAGACTTTACCTAGGCTTGACATGGACTTCCTTTCACCAAGGCTGTTGGATATTATCACTGCTACATTCCTGACCTGCAAACATCAGAAACCAATGCTGAGCCTCACTACGGAACCTGGTGGCAGGGTGATCACACTGCACCCCTCCCATCACATCCAGGGAGCAATTTCTTCTCATTGTGATTGCTTTTCCTACCTGCAGTGCTTATGCTAGAGTCAAAATCTTTCCATTTCAGAACCCCTTATTCACTGTCATGGTATCCCACACAACATTACTTCCAACAAAGAAACTCATTTCACAGCAAATGAAGTGCAGTAATGGGCATATCCATGGAATTCACTGGTCTTACCACAAACTTAATCACCCAGAAGCAGCTGGCCTGATACAATGGTTGAATGGACTTTCAAAGATTCAATGACAGAACTAGCTGGGAGCCAACACTGTGAGGTTGTGGCACTGTCTTGCATGATGTGCATGTGACCAGCATATGGTCAATATACAATGGCCAGAGAATCAAGGGGCAAAAGAGGTAGTGGCCCTCTCATTATTGTCCCCAATAAGCCATTTCACCATATCTACTTCATGTCCCCATAACTTTCGGCTCTGGTGAAAGAGAACTCTTCATTCCTAAAGAGAGAATTGTAAAAAATACAAAACAAACAAAAACAAAAAAACGAACACTTGTTCTGTTGAACTGGAAGCAGAAACTAATACCCAACTATTTTGAGCTTCTCATACTACCACTGAACCAACAGGAAAAGAAGGGTTTATTTATGAATTGAGGATGGAAATGGATGCTCACAGTAGCCAAAGAGAGGGGTTGTGCTGTCTGTTTACTGCCAGTTCTCTTTCTTGCTTATGCACTGCAGGTAACCAGGACCCTGAGAATTGAATTTCTAAAACTCTCATGTTATCTGGCTTCCAGTCTGACCCAATGCAGCAGGGGGTAAACCAGTAGGGGCCGCTAGGAAAGGGAAAAGGCTACTCTTCCCATTTGTGTTTTGCAGTCACAAAACAATAGCAGCAACAGAGCTGGTGGGAACAACAGTGGTGACGCTGGACCTCAGTGACAGGAAGCACAGACTCCTAGGTCCCCTGCATGCTTAGCCCAGCACACACAGTAGACATCTAGGTAGGAGAGATCCCGGCCTCTTGTGCTATTTCTTCTCCTCCTATGCAGAGGCCTGCAAATGTTTCTATAGTTACCAATCATTGGGAAACTTTGCCTTTTCTCTTCTTCAGTCCTCCTGCCTTGTAAACAATTCCTGCATTCAATGTCTTCTCTTAGAAATACTGGAGTCAGAGACCCTCACTGACATAGAAGAGTCTGTGAGATGAGAGGAAAGCAGGAGAGCATGTGTGCTGGAAACCAAGCAAAGAAAGTGTTTCAAAGAGGAAGGAAGGATCGGCTGTGTGAAATGCTGCTGACAGTTCATGTACAAGAAAGATTAAGAATAGACCAATGGATTTAGCTAATGGATGACTACAGAGGCCTTCAAAATAACTAGTCTACTTAATTTATGACCTTCATCCTCTTCTACCATTATACCACAATGATCCTTCTATAGTAGAATCCAAATCCCATCACCTACTGCGAAATAATCTCTACTGGCTTCCTACTGTCTTTAAAATCAAATCCAATACTCTGGTTTCTCTTCAGATCGCATAAATCTTTCTTTCGCCTTTTACTAAAATCAAATCCAAATTCCTCAACATGGCATGAAAGGCCTTTCTCAACTTGGCCCTTCTAGACATTTTAACAGTCTTCTAGAGCCACTTTCCCAAAGGACATCTAAATTCTAGCCACACTGGAATACCCCTTTCTTCCCTGCTCCAGGCTCCCACACTTTTTTGCAAGCTCCCTTCTCTCCTTGAAAGTCCTTCCCCCATTCTTCACCTGCTGATCTCTCATTCCTCAAGGCCAGCTCAAACATCATCAACACTCTAATGTCTCACCTGTCCTCTGAGATAGAATGGATTCTCCTTTAATCCATGTTCCCCTAACTTTGTTATATTGTATATACTGTATATTATTGCATATACTTCCAATTATTCTACTCACCAGACTATATTGTAATTCTCTGTTTGCATGTGTATATCCACCATTAGGCTATGTACTTCTTCAGGACAGAGACCCTGCTTTTTTCATTAGACCGTAAGAGTATTTTTATGCTCTTCCTTGACATGGTGCCTATAACCAACAGAGATACAATGCACTCATTCAACAGAAAGTGTTGCCATAGGTGTGCAAAAGAGGAAAAGATGAGTCTGGACCGAGGTAATCAAGGTCCTCAGAAAGGATGAGAGCTATAAGGGAAGATCTTAAGAATAGGAGGAAAATGGAAATTTCCAGTCTTCTCATCTATGATATTTTTTAAACTCCTTCAAAAGGTAGTCTTTTCTTTAGATAAATTAGTCTTCCAAGTCTCTCCAGAAGTGAGAACTAAAGGTGGTTTTTAAGAGAGAACTTCATGAATATCCACAAGAGGGTAAGATAAAGGGGACACAAGGGCAAGAAGGGAAGATAGTGAAAACAATCTTCTAAATATGGCTGTAATAAGTTTTAGATAGTTGTTATTCTCTAGGGACTTCTAGAAAAGACAAAGGTATATACCTATACCTGGTGGGATGTAAGTTAATGAAAACACTAGATCTAGAGACAAAAACATGACTTGATCTAGTAGAGTAGCTTAGACCAGAACAGAACAAATATAGAAAAAGCTGAGGTGGGACACTAATATATATTGAGTACGTACTAAGCGTCTAGTACTGTATTTGGTGCTTTATGTTCATTTTTCAGATAATGGAAATAACCACAGTGAAAAGGAGATATTATTATCCATGTTGTGCAAATGAGGCAACTGTCCAGTCAGGGCCCAACACAGGTTTATCTATTCCTTCTTGATCCAAGTAAAGGATACGAGATACAAAAATTAATAAGCATTAGTCATCCCTATTTAAAGCAGGGCTATTGTTAAGAAAGTAATGTGCAGAATTTGGTTGCTGAATAAGGTAAGAGACAGATCAAGGAAATGGAAATACAGTGTTGTTGAATCAAGGAGCTTAATAAAAATGGCTCTTGAATAGTAGGGGGTTGTTCTGGCTTTGTATAACGAGCCATTAAAAATTAATTAAAAATCCATTCACTCTCATTCCCTCAGGGACTTTGAAAATGAGAGAGACAGCCATCTCTTGGAAATGGTTTAGGTAGCATGCAGCCCAGTAACGGGGTGGGGCCAAATAACCCCAGAATTCCCTGCCTGTGTCTATATTCCATGATGATAGCTCACCAGAACTAGAGTTAATTAGTTCAAGGTATAACAGTAACTAGGAGTCTGAGTTCACACCTTCCTATGTGCCCATCACTCCTTCCATCCAACCACCACCAGCACCCCCTAAGGAGGAGGCTGAGGGCAGTAACAGATGTGAGCAGATGAAAGATGAAAAGCTGGCTCCAAAGCCACTGGAGTTAAGCTTTCAGAGATAATCAACAACATAAAGGAAAATGTAAGCAATCTGTTTCCTTGAGAAAGGAGCAGAAGCTCTAAATCAGAGAGTCTCGGTGTGGAGCCCATGTTCTGCCACTTATTCTCAATGTGACCTTAGACAAGAGGCTGACCCTATGGAGCCTCAGTGTCCTCATCTGGAAAACTGAGCCAATTTCATTTCTTTCATTGGGTTGTTCTGAGGGTTGGATCAAAGGTATCTTCTGTCAGGTGCACAGGAAGCCCTCAGCATATATCAGGTCCCTTCCATCCTGGTTTGTCTCTGAGCAAACCAGGTCATTTGCCACCAGAGTAGAAAAATGCCATGTCCCAAGAGGGAGCATGTCACTTCTTTAGTGATGACAACTTGAAGCTTACAAAATAGAGAGCAACCTCACCAGGCCTCTCACTGATGCACAGATGAAAGACCAGAGCATTCCCTGCGTGCTGGTGTTCGCTTTATGTGGACGTGCACTGACAGCCTCAGCAATGGAAAGATCACAGGTCCATCAAGTCCATTTTGCCTGTTGTGTGATCCTACCCACTTGTCTCTTTCATTTCAGGGTCTGTCTGTGCTGATCCTGCCTGCAGGCACACACACTCCCCTTCCTTCTACCACTCCTGTCAGGGGCATCATTCCCTCTTGGGTCTCAGGAGCTGAAAGAACTCTCAGCCAAACCATTTCAGCTGCTGACCCCAGTGGATTTTCTGGGGATCAGCAATTCCCTAGATTGGAACTAGCTACCAGCCCAAGGTGTTTCCAATGAGGCCAAGAGTAGGGACTTGACTAGACTGTAAGATGCCCTTGGGGCAAATGCAACAGATGTCTTATTTGTTACTGAATCTTCAGTACCTGGGACAGTACCCAGACACCCCTGACTCCCACCCCAAGATCTGGTATACAAAAGGGAGGAGAAAAACAAGCTATCAATCAATTAGTGATCTGGCATATATCACAACTTGTCTCCTATCCAATCTTAAAATTGGGCACTGCAGTGGGCTAACTATCATAAAAGATGGGGAGACAAGAGACACAAAATTCCTGACCTAAGGTACTTACAGTGCCAGAAGAGAGTTAAATATTTACACAACTACCTTTGGTGAAAACTGAAATTGGTCTGACTTATACCAGCCTGTTCATATTCTACCCAATGTTTCATGTGAGTCTTGCAGTAACTCTGCAAGATTGACATAATGGTAATAAGTGATTTCCAAACTAGGATGAAGTGGAGAATTATCTTTCATGAAAATCTGAGCTGGCTTATTTTAGCAGGTGAAGAAAGCAAATGACATTTTTAGCGATGAAAGCATCACAGGAAAACACAAGGAGGATAGACTTGCCAGTTGCAGTTTCAGGACCAGAAGGTAACCTGCTTAGGCTAGAGTCAAGGGCACGGAGAAAGAGATGAAGACCCAGACTGCATGGTTGATGATGGTTTTAAGCACCAGGTATGTAAATTTCCTATTGTTTCTGTAGCAGATCACCACAAATGTAGTGGCTTAAAGCAATACAACGGTATTATCTTGCAGTTTTGGAGATCAGAGATCCAAAATAGGTTTCAGAAGCTGCCAGTAGGGCTGTGTTTCTATATCCCTTCTTGAGGTTCCAGAGGATAAACCATTTTCTTGCCTTTCCCAGCTTCTGGATGCTGTACCTATTCTTTGCTTGTGGCTCCATTCCATATTCAAAACTAGAAATGGCTAGTCAATACTCTTTCTCACATTGTATCAGTCTCCTATTCATCTGCCTTCCTCTTCCCTATTAAGGATTATCTGATTACATTGGGTCCAGCCAGATAACCCAAGATAATCTCTTCATCTTCAACTCAACTGATTACAATCTTATTTCTATTTACTATCTTAATTCCCCTGCATCATATAACCGAACATATTCAAAGGTTCCAGGCAGAACCAGTATGTGGACATCTTTCGGAGGCCACTATTCTGCCTACCATGTCACATTAAGGAGGTTCTACTCTACTAAGTAAAAAGCATAGACATGTCTAAGTGCTTGAGCGGGTGAATGATTTGTTGGCACCTGTGTTTTGGAACCAAAACTGTCCAGAGTATGAAGGGTAAATGAAAAACAAAGAGGCTAGTGATAAGGATATTGCAATAATCCAAACTTAAGGATAAAAGATCTGAACTGAGATAATGACAACTGGAAAGAAAAGGAGGGAGGGGGGGAACTAAGAAAACTGTTGCTAAAAATTACAAGTGATGCATAATAGAAAAGAATGGAGTCAAAGATGCCTCAGAGATTTCCAGGAAGTTAGTGCGCTTCACTGTAATTTGAAGGTCTGCACTTGAATCCAGCTCCAACACTTACAGGGGCAGCATTTTGGATGTTTGCATAATCTAACACTCATTTCACGCCCCAGCTTGCCTGGATAGGATTCCAACTTAATTCCCTAAATCTATGCATTCTCCCTTTCTTTGTAAACATGTTCATGGCCAAAGCTCTCCCTCTGCCTCCTCTTGCTCTTTTTCATCTACCAAAGAGATGGATGGGCATATTTATTATTACCTGCCCAACTGCCTGAACTTCTAAGAATTTCCCTCCCTAAA
This sequence comes from Crocuta crocuta, assembly GCF_008692635.1. Lineage (NCBI taxonomy): Eukaryota > Metazoa > Chordata > Mammalia > Carnivora > Hyaenidae > Crocuta > Crocuta crocuta. Next base: position 3,916,814 of record NW_027533395.1, on the reverse strand, counting down.
TTAACATGCTTGGCCTCACCCACATATCTGGCCACGACTTGAACACATTCACAAACCATTTGCCTGGATCTCACTTGTGGATTGCCCAGATTTCCATGTTCTTTCTGAATTGGCTTTGCTCTAGATCTTGATCCAGAATAGCTGAGAATTGGGCCATGGCAACCACATCTCAAGACATAACAAATGAAGGGCTATCCTATTCATGTGGTAGGAGGTAGGGAAGGGATGTAGATTTTCATCTGTTCAAAATCTACAGATGAAATCTACAAATCTTGTCTCTTGGACAAGCACTTAGTCAAACCTCCAGAGATCTGTACCATATATTCTAGTAAAAGGACCATCCTTTCAAGCAAGACAGTGCTCGTAAATCCCAGATGTTAGACGTAGAAAATATTTAGTGTGTAATCAGGACCACACCATACCTAGAGAAGAATTGCTCCCCCTGGTCTTCTGCAGTGGCCAGCATTCCCTTTGCAACCAAACCAATGTCCCACTTGAAAATTATTTAGATTGCCTAAAATAACACAAGCCTAGACTTTGTCTCCATATAACTCCTTGGAAAGGAGCAGAACCTCCAGTAGCTGTTGGTGGATGATTTAAGAGCCCTCTCTCATGTAGCCTAGGACATAATAACAAAGAACACATAATTTATTTGTATTGATTCACCCTCACACATTTGATCATATCTCCTTGTCCTTCCTTTTGCTAAGAATCCATGGCCACAGTCCTGAGAAATTTATCTTTTGCAGAATATCTCTCACATATCTTAGCTACAGCAAAAGAGTACAGCCACGGAGACTTGCCAAAGAAAAGGGGAAAGGGAGCCGGCATCCTTCTTAGGTACTAACTCTCATCTAAACAATTTCCCTCTATGATATGAAGCAGAGAAGTGTGCATGGGAATTGGTTTTTAGACAGGGACCATCAGATACAGAAACAGAAAGTGGGGACAGATCAGGTTCCTGCTCTAGAGGAACAAAGAGCAAAGAGGAGCTGGTCAGAATCTGAGACAAAGATAAAGAATAAAGTGAGAAGCAGAACCAAGTTTGAACCTCATGATAGACTGAGATGGCATAAAAATGCCCAGTTGTTCAGCATTGTTACCATTTAACCTCGAACGAATAACCTTCTTGTACTGAATATCTATTTGGCTCTGCTCCAGAAGCCAGAATAGGTTAGATATAGTGTCTTCTCTCCAAATAGTCTCAATCTAACAAGGGAAGGGGAAATAGATAGATAAACAAACACATTAATGTGATTCCTGCACTAACAAGAGTACTGAACTGCACTAACCCAAGGACTCTGGTGGCACTTATAATTCCATGATATAGAGGCTCCCCCCATTCCAGAACAGAATACGAAACAGTAGGGAAAATCAAAAGAAATGGCCTTGCATTTGACAAGCCTGACCAACTCCGGTGAGCATGGGGAACTTTAGACCTGATGTTGAATGTGTTGAGTGATCATGTAGACAGCCATTTATTTTGAAGCCACTGTGTCCCTTGGTGTCTCACAGAGATGTGACAGTAACAGGACCCCACCATTAGCATGTTTAGTTGCCCTTGGCATTAAGGAGATCAGTCTAGAAATTCTCAGAAGGAGCATAAACCCACCCTCTGTCACATGCTGCCCTCTCCCTGTTACCCTCTGCCTGCCAGCATCTTCCCACCCACTCTCAAGTATCAGCTCGAGCCTGCTACCCCCAGCAGGATCATCCATTACCCCCATCCACATACATCTCTCCATGTGGCCAACTTATTTCTCACTGTCTCCCATCTCACATGGTTATCTTACAACGTGACCACGACACTCCTTTCACTGGGTAGTGGAGTTCTTGTCCCTCCTTTTGAAAGTGGGCATGGAGGAGGCCACTTGTGGGGGTAAGCACTGGGTGTTATACGTAAACCAACTTGACAATAAACTATATATGTAAAAAAAAAAAAAAAAAAAAAAAGTGGACAGATCTTTGCTATGGCCCAGACCAACAGCATATAAGGGAAGTGGTACTAAGTGACTTCAAAGGCTATATTGTGTGCCCTTAGGATGGTCACTCTCAGGGTCCAAATGCTATGTGTGAGGAAGCACAAACCACCCCACAACAGGAGAGACCATGTGCAGGAGCCACAGTGTTTCAGCCTACAGCCCAGTAGAGGAGCCAGCTGAGCGAGCATCAGTCACCAGACATGAGGGAATATATATGCTCCAATGAGGCCACTGAGTCAGTCTCAGCTTTGACTCATTCCGTTAAGGCGCCAGACATTGCAAACCTCATGCCCTTGACCCACAGAATCCATGAACATAATGAAATGTTGTTCTTTTGCATCACTAAGTTTTGGCGTGGTTTGACATGCAGAAAAAGTACCTAGGACACCATCCAAAACACACAAGCAGCATTTAAGGCAGACAGTGATTAGGCATATATGGAATTATTTTTTTTAATGATTTGATTCATGAAGACCTAGTCTCCATACATCGAATGTATACCGCTTCAGAGAACACATTAGAACCTAGCAGGCCTCTTCCCACAGGTGTGCTAAATAGCACATGACCCAAAGAATCTTCATCAAGGAACCCCTCAGACTTATCCCTCCCTTGAGGAATGGCACATCTCAAAGAGAGCACAATCATCCCGTCAGTTTTCCAGGTCAAACATCCAGGAATCCTGCTATCTGTGCTACATGCAACCCCGCCCTACTCTTCTGTCTCTGATGTTCACATCCCACCCTTCTATGCAGCCCCACTCCCCAAGTTCAAACCATCCTTTCTCATGAGCGCTTGCACACTTGCCTCCTTCTGGTCTCCCCACTTCTAGTCACACAAGCCTCTGTTCTGCAAAGTGCCATGCTCCCTTCCTAACACCCCAATATGATCACATCATTCTCAGAATCCTCCCTGACTCCCTACTGCCTACAGGGGACAATCTAAAGTGACTGACAAGGCACAAGGGTTTTGTCCACCTGGCCCTGGCCTAGGTCTCTATGTCTCTATCTATATTTCCTGTCACCTTGGGTTCTATTTTCTGGGTTACTCATCTGACTCAAAGAATCTGACCCAAAGAACAGAGAAGATGATTTGAGGGATTTTTTCCAATTCTCCTCACAATGGTACATAACCAGAGCATCCAGGTTTAGCTTATTCATTCTCATATTCTCTGTTTCTGTCCTGTCTCCTGGCTTAATGATGTTCCAAAACCCTCTCTAGAGTCTAGAGCTGTGCTCTCCAATAGCATAGCCATTAGCTATACATGCCTATTTAAATTTAAATCATGAAAATTAAGCAAATAAAATTAAGTAAATAAAAATTAATAATTCAGTTCCTCAGTCACACTACTCACATTAGAGCACTCAGCAGTCACACGTGGCTAGTGGCTCATATACGGGACACAGCAGATGACAGAACACTCCCATCATTGCACAAAGTTATGCTGAATAGTGCTGATTTAGATATTCTCAAATAAGTGTTGTCCTAGAAATACAGTTCCCTATTTTCTCACCTAAAATGCAGACTTTATTTTTTAGGTTTATTTATTTACTTTGAGAGAGAGCAGGGGAGGAACAGAGAGAGGGAGAGAGGGAGGGAGGGAGGGAGGGAGAGAGGGAGAGAGAGGGAGAGAGAGAGAGAGAGAGAGAGAGAATATCCCAAGCAGTCACCACATTGTCAGTGCAGATCCTGATGTGGGTCTCAAATCCACCAACCGTGAGATTATGACCTGAGCCAAAATCAGGAGTTTGACACTTAATCAAGCCACTCAGGCATCCCTAAAGTGTAGACTTTAAATACACATTATTGTGTAGAGGAGAGCTAGCATCTCCGTGTTTCTCCATGTCCTCTCCTGGGAACAATATCCCTTTGGGGAACCAGTTTCTCCCCAGGATGAGTCATATGGTTCAGGTGGCATGGGCCATGGTCCTGAGCCTAGCCTCATCTTAGGGAGCTGGCTCTGTTTATCCCAAGCCAGTCATCCATCCACCCCAGCCCTGTGGTATAGTGATTGATTCCAAGAAAAACATGTTACCAAACTGGAACCAATGACATCCAAGATGAGTCTTGCTAGGACTTCTGTGAAATAGAAGCATCCCGTTCCTTCCTCAGGAAACGGCAGAAGAGACTCATGTCTTCTAAATAATATGGAATGAAGGCATGAGTTCTAGAATACTATGACCATTTTGCTATCTTGAAAGGAAAGCTTGACGAGGGAATACAAAGTTCAGGGAAACCTGAGGATGTGGCTGACACTGAATGAGGCACAGTGTAACTACTACAGGAACTAAGTCCTGATTGTATCATTTGAGCTGTTGTATCACACCCGACCTGAAGCTGTTAACCTCTAGTATTTTATGTCAAATCAGCCAATAAATATTTTTTGTCTCAGCTCATCCATGTTCTAATTACCTGAAATACTCTAGCCAGCCTTTGAGCCTCAGATCCAAGTTACCACCTCCACAAGGCTACCCTGACTTTTCCAGACAGACTACTACTCCTTCTTTTATGTGACCCTTGATGCACCCTAGCATTATAGCAACTGAATTGCGATGTTAACATTTTATCTTCTTACTACATTGTGAAATATTTGAGAGTGAGTTTTGAGCTTCTTGATCTTTCTGAAAAATAAGTAAATACACAAACATAACCCTACCTGCTACATAATAGATGCTTCCAAGCATCTGTTGATAAGTAAATATCTAAAGGATAAATGGTAGCCAACCGACAAATTTCAGTTCACAGCAGTAATGGTAGTAGGACTGCAAGTCAACACGGACATCTACTACCTCATTTAACCCTTACAACAATCCTATGAAATGTGACCACCATTACTCCCCTCCACTTTTTTTTTAAACGAGATCAACCAGAGTCTTAGAAAGATTATGTAACTAAGCAAACTCCTATGACACATAAATGACAGCACTTGACATATTCTGACGAAACAATATGGCTGTTCCCTCCCAACATTTCATATCCTACCTCCCTCCTTCTTATTTATGTTTGTTTATTTTGAGACACACACACACACAGCATGAGTAGGGGAGAGGCAGGGAGAGGAAGAGAGAGAGAAGCCCAAGCAGGCCCCACTCTGTCAGCGCAGAGCCTGCCTTGGGGCTTGATCAGGAACCTTGAGATGATGACCTGAGCCAAAATTAAGAGTCAGACACTTAACCACCTGAGCCACCCAGGTGCCCTCCCCCACGCCCCCCACCTCCCTTCTGATTAAGGGAGTCAGTGAACTGAGCAACTTGGGCACCACAGAAGTTACCCTGCCAGCTTGGTGTCTACTAGAACCTCTGCTGGCTAAACCTCTCTCAAGGCTTAAGTTCAAAATGAACCAAACGAAATCTTCAAGATGGAACCACAGAGTCAATGTCAAGCCAACTGTTTACTCTGAGCACAGCGGTTAAAGAAGACATGGGGAGCTACAGGTCTGGCATGAAGGCTGCATGAGCAACTTCAGCTCTCCGGGAGTGAGGACAGGGCACTTCTGCACTTCTCTCCCACCTCTCTGCTCTCCTGACTCCCAGGCTCCACCTCCACGCTTTGAGTCACACTCCACCTTCAGCTTCTGACTCCAGGCCACCTGCCTCACAGTGCTCCGATGGCAGGCTCTAGCTTTTCTTCTAAACTTGAAACTTTGATTCAAAAGACAAGGTTCCAGGTGATCTGGGGAAAGGGACAGAACACACACCTGTCTCCTATCATCCAGGACACTGAAGGGTTTAGGTGGACAGTTTGGGGTGTGGCTCCACTTCAAGGAAAACCAAAGCCCAGAATTACAGAAAAGGGATCATTCAATCAACAAGCATGTACCCAATACCTAAAATGTGCCAATGTCTCAGGTATTGTGGGCATATGAGGGAAAGACGCAGCACCTACTGAGACAGGTTAGTGAGTGGCAGGCTGTGAGTGGGATAATATGGTAGGGTGAGAGTCAGTGAGAGAAACTGAGGTGGAGATACAGTTTATAGTGTGTGTGTGTGTGTGTGTGTGTGTGTGTGTACATGTGTACGACATACACATCCAACACGTAAGAACCTCTTTAAGTGTGGGTCATGGTCCATAGGAATCAGACTCGCTTAAGGAACTTATTTTTTAAAATGCAGACTCTGTTTTCTGCTCTTCGAGCACTGACCCAGAGGTAGCATTCCCTCCATAACTGCACTGGGGCCACCAGATGCTCAGGGCTCTGCTGCTCAGCAGACCTAAGTCATCTGCAAGGACCTCCAGAGAAGGCCAGATGGCACAATGCCTCTTAGAAGGCTAGATTTATTTCCAGACCTCCAGTGACTCAAGATGATCAAGAGCTGTATGAGCAGCCCCTCCCAAAGTTATTGTCTGGAGGAAGGTGATGGGGGGGCACAAGAAACAGGAGCAGGGCCAAAATAATGGGAGCCACACAGCATCTGCTAACAGCTCCCAAATGTTGATACCCAGCTGCCCCAGAACAAGAAGAAAGAACCCCCACTTTAAGGGCCTTTTGCACTGAGATCAATGTCTCCAGAGGAGCCTAGTTTCTTTCTCACTTATGAGCATCACTCACATCTTCCAGTAGCCTCTACTTAACCCAGCCTTGAGCAGCATGAGCTGCAACATGTAAAGAGAAAACCCACCCAAGGGTGGGACACATCCTGCCAGATACCCAACATGGCACAATGCAGGCACTGGGGCCTCCAAGCCACCTCCTGTAGTGCATTCTTGTGCTGCAAGGTGCCCCCACCTCAGGGAGCCCTTCTCCTCCAGACAGCAATGCGTGCATAGGAGAGCGCCCACTGGATGCTGAGAACAATGGGGCTCCTGGCACATGGGAGGCAAACCTTTGTTGGCTGGACACATGCAAGAGCAAAGAGCTGCACCTGAGCTCCCGGTGCAGGTACTAGTGGATACAGTGACAGAGAAGAAATACCCTAGACGCTAAATGTATCGTAGTTAAAGCCCAAATCCTAAAAGCAGACAGCCCTGGGTTCACATTCCAATACCACCACCCCCTGTGTGACCCCCAGTGCCTCCCCCTCTCCCTCCACACAGGCACACCGACCTCATAGGCCTGTGGTAAGGAACAAAGAAGAGAACCGTCAATCAAGAACTCAGCGCCTGGCACACAGAAAGAAACTGGGCAATGTTAGCTAGTATGCAGAATTAGTTCCGGAATGTTCTATGTCTCTTACAAGGTAGAGGAGAGAAGGATGAGAGTGAATGGTAGGAGGTAGAAAATGGAGAGAGACCACTCTAAGTAGTACCAATCTGATGAAAACCAGCCTCAGTTTTCCCTGCATCCAGCGGGGGAAGCTCAAGCTCACGGAGACCAAGAAACCTCCAAAGTTCACACAGTGACAGCTGGGATTCAAGTCCAGATGGACCTCAAAGCCTTGCTCTTTCCTCAACACATGATGATGGGTAAAAGCCTCCGGTGGGTCTGGAAGTTGACTGAGCAGAAGCTAGGCACCTGGGCATAGCTAAGAATCCACCAAGCTCACAAACCTCCTGCACACAGGAGGGTCTGGGACAAGCATCATTAGTATAACGTGGAAATCAGCTGGGAGGAAAAGGACAAATATAAGAAAAACAATTAGCAAACTAATGTAGCTCAGTTCTGTTTTTCCTCATACTGGAAAGGATAACCATCTGGGCGTAACACCCAAGGCTATGCTTGTAGACACCAGAGCAAGGATATCTGGAAGCAAAAGACCATAGTTCGTAAATAAAGAAGTGTAGAGTAGGGGTGCCTGGGGGGCTCAGTCCATTAAGCGTCCAACTTCGGCTCAGGTCTGATCTCACCGTTTGTGAGCTCTAGCGCCGTGTCGGGCTCTATGCTGACAGCTTGAAGCCCGGAGCCTGCTTCAGATTCTGTGTCTTCCCCTCTCTCTGCCCCTCCCCCACTTGCACTCTTTGTGTGTGTCTCTCTCAAAAATAAACACTAAAAAAATATTTTTAATAAAATACAATAAAGAAATGTAGAGTAAACCAGTGCAGGACACCTGTCCATCAGGCCAACTTCAATAGAAAACAGAAAAGCAAATTAACTCATTTCTGAAATGTATTTGAATTAGTGAAAATTAATTCTGAAGTTATGAAGTATACAGATACCCTAAAGAAACCAGTATCCTCTATACTGTACGCTGGCCCAGCCCTGCCAGGGAACATTCTAGCAGAATGACAAAGCTATTTATGTCTGTTACCCTGCTAATTCTATTTTCGGTAATATACTTTTATATTCCAAAGAAATCATTCAAAAGTAAAAAGAAAAAGGCTATTTGTATGGAAATGTTCATAAAACTGCCATCCCTCACAGGGGGAGAAAAAACAATTAAACAACCTAAATGCCCAACAGCACAGACATATTCAAGCAATTAATAGCATAATCTATGATGGATTCCACATTGTTACTACAAATTGAAAACTGAAACTCCATGCCTCTATTAATACAAGGGGAAAATGTAGAAACATACTTAAGTTACACACTAGAGCAAAGAGTATGCTGATGCTTATTATAGCAAAGTATAAATATGTATATCCACTTCATAAACCTGTGTTTCGTATTAATGAGATTATATGCTACAAAGTTATATACATAATGAAAAACTGTTTTTATTTTCTGTATTGGCTTAGCCTAAAGCCTAGCTTTAAAAAAAGTGTGTCTATTTCAATATGTAATTGTGGAAGTGCAAATATATACTCCTTTATAGATGGTCATAAATGACAATCAAGACAGAATAATATTTTTACATGAACAACTAGGATCATGATGAATCTCCTTTGTGTATCAACTTCAAATCTTTATTTGTTTATATTTAAATGTTTCCAAGAACGTTATGTTACAGGATGCCCAATGGCTGACCTTGACATTACTCTTTACTATGGTGGTTAGCCATTATCTACTGCTAAGGTTTAGCTGACGTATCAGCGATCACCATGCACATATATTCTTCTCCTGTTAAAACCATTTGTCTGTCCTGCCTCTTCTTCAGATTGCAAGCTTTTTGAAAATCAAGACTGAGTCTTCCCTCTTCTTCCAAGTGCATCCACAGAGAGCATCTTTAAACTGATTCACAGACTGGGGTTCAATTAGGAGTTAATGATGAAGATAAATAGAAAAGGAAGAATAATGATCAACTATTATGACAAGATATAATAACGCTGAAAGACTTACAAATCGGAGCTAGGTACAAATAATAACTTGCTATGTTTTATTTTGGCCAAGGTCTTGAAGCAAATAAAATATTCTCCATATTCATTCATTGATAAGCCGTATCTAGTATGTGCTAGTGATACAAAGATAAATTAGACCCAGTCCTGCCCTTCCTGCAGAGGATCGCACATTTAGCGAGTTAGATACATGAACATACAATAGCGACATAAAGAGAGCGCCTTTGATGGGCATCAGCATGAAGTGCTGTCAGGAAAGAGAGAGGGCTGTCTCGGCAGGCTTCCAGGAGGAGGATTACTAGCTGAGCTGAATCTTAAGAGGATGAAAAAGGGGTGGCCATAAGGAGACAGTGGTTGGTGAAGGGCTAGGAAGGGGGCAGAATTCCAGGCAAAGGGAACAATATCTACAAAGGCAGAGGTATGATGGTCAGGAACCGCAGGCAGATCTCAAACACAGGATTTGAGTTTGGGACAGCGAGGCTGGGTCAACATAAAAGCCTGGCTTTTGAGGCGGGTCTCACTCCATTATTTTGGGTAGCGTGTGTCCTTGGAATAGGAAAGCAGGCAGGTAGATGGGAGGGAAGAGATACAGAAAAAGCCAGTGACACATGTCACCGCACGTCGGGAGAGACAGCAGAAAGCATCTGAACACCGTCTCCAACATAGAAGGAAAGCTGATTTCACTTCCTCAGCATGTCTTGAGACTCAAAACACCATGTCTCCGGCTGCAGTGAGTGACTAGCAACTTGGAAGCTATTCAGATGAGGGGTATTCTAGCATATTCTAGCAGAGCATTACGTGATTAAGAGAGAACACACACCAATTTCTACTTGGTAAATGCAAAGTTACTCTGGAACGGGGTGAAAAAAACTACACATTTTCCTAAACTATTCACAGAACCCCTCCAAAAAGTGACTCCCCCAGGTATACTTTATCAATGAAAGATTTTTTTCTGACGTGAAGAAACAGGTTTTAGAATGTCAAAACGTGCACAATGATAAAAGGGAAATATCCTCTTTTTCTTTTTCTCCACAAACCATGAAAACTTTGTTGTCCTGCTTACAAATTTTGTTTCACAGCAGAGATGGAATATTTTCCTTTAACGTATATGTATATATATATTTTGCCAGCCCAGGGGAATAGTCTCATTTGGGGCCATCGTTGCCACCCACTCATGAAGAGAGACCAAGAGGTACAGGAAGGACCAACCCAATGTGACCAACCCTGAAGAAAGGAAAGCCTTCCTGCTCTGAGGACGTGTGATATGCTCTCACCCAGACACACTGGAATGAGCTGATATATTGTATATATAAATATAAATATAGAAAAATAAATATATGTATATATATTAGTAAGTTAGAGGTGGGGGCAAACCATGGCACTATACAAAACAAAGGTAGGTTCTGCCTTCTACTGCTTACAAAAAAGAAAGTCTTAAAATTCAGATTCCCACTACCTACCTATAACACCCCCATCAACAGGGAAATGGAGGTGAAACTGGCTCACATTTCCTCCAAACAGTCAACTACGTCAGCTGTCCACTGGAGGTTCTCTGTGTCCTCCTTTCCCAGGAGAAAGGAGACCCCTGGGAACCAGCGCAGCACCGCCTTGTCTTCTCACCCAGCCCACCATAGGGCACACACCAGCCCAGGATTCACCTAGACCATCTGAGAAGAATCTGGTCTTCTGAATGGCTTCTTCTGGGGCTGGGACGCCCAGGCCCCAGTCTCTCCCACCCTCATGCACTCGAGCACCGCATTACTCACTAGAGTGTTTCAGCACCGTGTGTTATTATTATTTAAGAAAACAAAACTTTTTATTTTTGGAATCACGAGCCACGAGTAGAGATGGAAATAGAAAGGAAATCATACTTGAGTGGAAGACGTTTTGTTTATGTGCTATTTTAACTCAGATAATACAACAGAACGTAGGTCAGAGTGTTTTCTACTGTTTTGACTAAATCGATAAAAGAATTTCCATAGCAAATCAAATCCTAGAATAACTAAGGATGTGCCTAACTAGGTGGGGACTGATCCTGGGTTAGGATGCCCCGCCCTCCCCACTAACATGTATCTGCGGACAGTTCTCCAAGAGACATGGCAGTCTCCACTCCCCTCATCTAACTCTCCAGGGTGCTACTACCAGATTAATCTCTCCTGATGCACGCCTCTCGGCAGACAACTTCCTTGTTCTCAAAATATCCATCACTTCCCTTCCTGCCAACTAAGGCCTGTGGCCCTCAGTCTGGAATGCAAGGCCCTCTGATGTCTGGCTCCCTGTCACCTCCCCGCACTACTCCCCTAAATGAACCTCTGATCTCCATCGACTCTCTGCTTCCAAGCCCCTTCTAGCTCTCCTCCTTTCCTGTTCCACGTTAGGCTCGTCCTCAACCCCAGCCCCTCTCTAGGGACCCAGTGACTAGGACAAACAGTACAGATTTAGGTGACATTCGTGACTCTGCCACTTTTAGCTGGGTGACTTTGGACCAGTCACTTAACCTCTGCGATAAGTCTCCATTTCTCCTCTGTGAACCAAGCAGGAGGTCCCTGCCTTTCAGGCAATTGTGAGGAGGAAATGAGGCAAAGCACTGCTCTTCCTTTGTGTCTCCTATCAAACCCCCTCTCTTCATAGAAGTTAGCCACAGCTGCCCCAAGCCTGACCTGTGCACCTGCTACAGTAACTATCCTGTCCTGCTCCTGATTGTTTGCAGATCCAATTTGAGAAGCTGCGGCTCTGAAAGCAGGCACTGTGGTTTTCCATCCTCCTATTCACAGGAAATGAGCAAGGAATGCGTCAAACACCTGTCCCGGCCCCCAGCACACAAAATATGCCAAGAAATGGTCTCCCTTCTTCTATGGCATTTTAATACCTCGTGTTGGAATTGTGGTGTGCATGTCTTATCTTTCTCACTGCATTTCAAGTTCCCTGGAGCTATGGACGTGACTTAGTCATCTTTTAAATTTATTTTTTAAATGTATATATAGTAAAACTTACTTTGGCGTACACTTCTTTGAGTTTTGACAAAAGCATAAAGTTGTGTGATTGCCCATTTTAGACACTTTTAGTTCTCTCTACGTACTTTATCTCTCTATAAATGTTTACTGAACAAAGGCATGAAAAACTGAATGAAGGAAACAATAAACAAATATTGCTGAAAAGTTTCCACAATGTCCGCCTAGAGTTCTTGAGTCAATGAAAATTCAGAGGATGAGACTGTAACCGCTCTATCACCTTTCTACAAACCAATTTCTCAATATCTATCCAAAATCTTTAAAAAATGCTTGTAGCCTCTGGCCCTGTACTTCAAATTCTAAGAAAATGTCCGGACAAAACAATCAGATGCCCGCAATGATTTAGGTATCAGGAAGGATGCAAGAGCCTTATTTATAACAGCAAACTACCAGAAACGACATAAATACCAACCATGAAGTGAAGGTTAATTAAGCTGTGGTACTTCTATATGATGGATTAAAATATAATAATTTCACATTCTTATCTTATAATATTGAATATAAGGTAAAATCATGCAATGTCAAGTGTAAAATAAAATCTGTAAAACACTATATATAATACTAACAAATGTTTTTAAAAATATATCATATGGGTATATGTAAATTCTGGATAAAGACAATGTCAAAAAATTTTATATAGTTTTTTTACATTATTACAAAATAAATGTTCATGTGTGTTGACATAATCATCAGTGCATGACAGTGGAATTTTTATTTTCTTCATTACAAGTTTGCATCTTTTCTAATTTCTTACGAGAGATACTCCTATTTCTTTTATAGTCAGAAATGCTATAAAAATAGAATTGAAGGGCCTTTATCTCTGCTTTAAAAATCTCATAACCTTTATTTCATCTCTAGATGATTCAGTGGTGGCTAAATTTTAACATTCAAGATGTGGCATATGGCTCTGCTTAAATGAGAGTGTGCTTTCTGTCTGAAGCATGTTCAGAAATAACCCGTCCCACTGGTGGGTGACACATTTCCTGCATACCTACAGGAAGCAGACCCTTCTCCAGGGGGCCAAGGCTGCCACCACGGTGACATCAGGAGAGCATCAGATAAAGGGCAATGAGTAGGGTCCAGGACGTGCAGGGTGGCCTCGCCTTCGCCACGAACAGGTACATGCCTTCCCTCAGCATCAAGTGCCGAGCCTCTGATGCACTCCCTTCTGTATCCCCAGCAACTAGCAGAGTGGCCAACCCACACAGCAGACAACCACGAGATGCTTGTTAAATGAGTACGGGTATGACATGAGTAAGAGCTGCAAGGTGGAAGGCGGAAGACGTACTCTGAAAGTACAGAGGGGCCCTTTTTTCTTGGAGGACACTGGTGGCCGACTGCCTGTAGCCATGGCCCCGACTGTCATACCACTTTAAGTTGTGACCTGCAGCTTGAAATTGTTACCCCATCCTCTGAATCTGAGTTGGTGTTGACTCGTTCTCCCCCAAAGAATACGGCAGAAGCATTGGTGCTGCTGTTCTAGGCCTCCAGAGATGATGTGTTTCTACTTGCTCTTTAAGAGCCCTGCCCAGCCAGTGGGAGCACAATCCCAGTTAGCCTGCTGGAAGGCGAGACACGCAGCCGGCCAGCCCCCAGCAGCCCAGCCACCAGCTGACGTGTGTGGCAGAGCAGATGCCTGAGGAAGCCCAGCCAAGACCAGAACAACTGACCAGCTGGGCCCAGCCTGAATTGCTGACTCACACAGTCCTAAGCCAATTTAATGTGTTTTTTTAAGCCACTGAGTCATGGGAGATGTGTGACAAATGGACCATTATTTCAGCTTTTAAATATCTATTTATATACCTTAAAGGTACCTAAAACCCAGCACACTTAAAATGGAACTCTTGTTCTCTCTCCCGGAACCTCCAGTTTTCTGTGAATGACAGGATTATCCTTCCCACTGTGTGTGACAAAAAAATTAGAAATCATCTTCAAGTCCTCCCTTGTCTTCTCCTACATGTTTCTATATCCAATGCCTCAAGTTCTGTTGACTTTTCCACCTAAATATTTCCCAAGTCCATTTACTTCTCAGCCTTTATCACCAACACTTCTCTAAGTTACCATCAATCTATTTCTGCTGTGTGACCTTTAATGGGCTACTTTACTTCTCTGGGCCTCTGGTTCCTTAACTGTAAAATGGAGGTAATACCAGTACCTGCTTCACAGAATTGTTATTTACATTAATAACGTAATGCATCTGAAGTTCTCTATAGAAGATATGGTACAGAGTAAGCGTTCAGTAAATGTTAGTTTGTTTTCCTTAATAATATAGTACATGGTGCCAATTTATGGCGGGCCCCAGTCTTCCTGTATACCAACAATTCCTACCCTCTCACTTACCTGAAGACAATGCAAACCACCTTCACCAATGTCCCATTCCCTCTCTTGACTCCAGGCCTTTATGCATGTTTTTTTCCCTCCATTTGGAATGTCCTTCCCAGCCATCCATTACAGATAAACTCCTGTCCATCCTTCAAAACACAAGTCACATTTTTACCTCCATACTTCCACCTCTTCCTGAGACCCTTCCATATGGAGCTAATAACTCCTCTAATCAGCCCCTCTTTTACCCTATTCCTATTGCATATGTGCTTCCACTGATTTGCATATTATTGTAACTTGTTTATTTATAGCCAACTCACATTTACAGTTAGTTACTTGAAGGCAGAAGCCATACCCTTACAACCCCAGCATGTAAAACAATGCCAAGTACCCAGTACATGCTAAGTAAATGCTTGGTGAATGCCTGAATAAATGAAGATCCACATTTATGTCCTCCACCACCTCATAAAAGCAGAACGTACCCTGAATCAATGGAACCAACGTTGTCTAGAAGTCTTGGGAATCTTCGTTCTCTCAGTGCCAAAGTAACTGGCACCCATGTGGAAAATATTTGCTGTCACTCTCCCACCCAGATCCCAAATTCTAGTTCAAAGCCAAGTGTCTGTCTCCCCGCCAGGGCAGCCCACAGCTTTACTGCAAATGTTTCCCT
The DNA here is from genome assembly GCF_008692635.1 of Crocuta crocuta. Lineage (NCBI taxonomy): Eukaryota > Metazoa > Chordata > Mammalia > Carnivora > Hyaenidae > Crocuta > Crocuta crocuta. Next base: position 3,901,680 of record NW_027533395.1, on the reverse strand, counting down.
CAGCTCTCCTCTGTGCATAACCTTAGCTATATTATTTACTACCGTGAACACCATAATATGTTTTTAAATATGCTATAAAGGTCAGACAACTGAGCCATACCCCTTCCTGGGAATCCATTTCACACCATGGCAGAGTCAGGCCTCCCAGCACTCACTCAAACCCAGATTTGAAGGTAAATTATGAAGGCTTTTTTTTCTGGTGTGAGGACGACCTCATCATGCATCATATTCTATGGAATAATAGCGATAAATCCATCTGTTACAAGCTGGGCGAACAGCAAGTGTTGGAAGCCACAGAATGATTTTCACTTCTGGGCTGTCACCCTCATATTCACAAAGTTCAGCTATAAAAATCAAACTCAAGTTTAAAAAAAAAAAAAAAAGGAGAAGAGAGATGGAGAAAGCACTTGGGAGGAGACAAACTGCCTCCCCACCACCACCAGTGGGAGATGCTCCCAACAGGTGATTCTTAAACTGTTAAAAGGCCACTCATGTCTCTTTCTGGTCTAGGTGTCTTTTTATTTTTCCTTGCGCTAAGCCTTCAGTGCAATTTTCCTTAATTTAGAGGCTCAAGAGCTCTTACAGAAGATGATGAAACAATGTATCCTCTCTCCACAGAAGCATACACTTAACATACAATTTTCCACTCCATCTCAGTGTTCATGGATCCCCTAAAGCCTATCCATGGATCAAGAAACCCAAAAAACTAATTTGTTCTCCATTATCCCTCAGCTAAGACTGAAAATATAAACTGCAGTAAGCTGAAGCCTCCGAAAACAAAATAGAGCCCTCCTTGCCCCACCCTAACCTCCCCACCACCACCACCACACACTCACACCCTGTACAGGGAACTTAGTGAAGAGATTTTAGGATGAGATAGTTTCTTAAGATGAATAGTTCAGACTGAGCTTCAATTAAAAATTTAAAAGTCTGTAATGACAGCAATAGTCCAGAAGTGTCTGTAAATGCAGTCTGGGGGTGCACATCCTAGGATGTTTTCCCAGAGGCATTCAGAATGCAAGAAGAAAAGGGCTGGATTGCAGGCTCTATGGAACCTGGCTCTGCCCCTAAAGCCCAGGGACCCAAGGAGTTTTCCAGAGTTTGTCACAAACTAAAGTGGAAAGGGCTCAACAGCTCAGAGCAAACCCTACACTGGTAAACATTCCTTAGTTCTCTTCCATATGCTTTCATTACGAAAACCATAGAACACCATAGACAATGCTGGGAAGAAAAAAAATCATCCATAATTACATTAGCCTCTTATAACTATACCTATATTTAGGATTCATTTCTGGTTGGATGAAATGTAGACCTTTGTACAGACCTGTGATCAAGGATATATGCCCTTTTGAGCTTTTTTTTTTCTTTTTTTTGCCTAATGTATCATAAATGTATTCTCATTTTTCCTTAAGGACTTCACAAATATTCTGTTCAGAGTCTTAGCTCTACTCCTCTTCTATTCAAGAGTACAAAACTGCACAGGGACCATGGTTTGTAGCCCCGTGATGACTCAACAGAGCAGGTGCTCATTAGATTGGGGTGGACTGTATTAGAAAACTCAATGACTCCCTTGCAGTACCTAAGATTTGGCTAAGGGTGACAACTCATGATTTGTCTTCACTTTTATCTACTTATCTAAACCCTACTTGTTTGAAGGAATTAATGAAACTTCAGAGTGTCTAGGGTTGATCCCTCCCTAAGGCACAGGAAGGTCACACCTACCAGCCAGTCCACTTCTGGTAGAAATCAGGTAAGTTGCTCAATTCATATGAGGTAGCATCTATTCTTGTTTCCTGAATGATATCAATTTTCCAGATCTTATCCCATCTCATTGAGGAGCTTTGTTAACTTCTGAATATTGAATATAACTACATTAGGATCCCACTTCCATGATGCAGCTAAGCCCATGGAAAGGGACCATGCTAAGCTTCAGTTGGTGGATTTTGCTGCTAATTATGTGACAGTGGTAGAACCACTTCATCTGTTTTAGCCTCTGTATCTTTATCTGGATGATAGACACAATCATCCCCAGCTTGCCTACTTCCAGGGCTGTAAAAGTAGACAAAATACTGGAAATGAGGCACCTTTACAAAAGTACCAGGTATGATAAAGAAGGGAACTAATATTTACTTTGTGCCCCTCCCATGAAGCAAGGACCATTAAATAATTTTTCAACAACCTATTTCATCCTCTTTACAGTCCATATAAGCAAGAGTTTATGTACATGAAAGGAAAGCCTAGACAAACTGCATCCAAATCCTGATTCTGCCACTTAATAGTTGTGTTGCCTTGGGCCAAGTTCCTTAACCTTTGATTATCACCTGTATCCTCAACTTTAAAATAGGAATGATGAAAATTCTTATTCCCAGGTGCTTGTTAGAATCAAATGAGATGCTCTGTGTGAAAAAGCTATGAGAACTATAAAGCACTAAACAATAGAATGCTTTACCCCAACAAGGTTATTACATAACTGGAGGTGAATGGGAGATGTATAACCACCAACTTGGGGACTAACAACCAAAAACAATTCCTCAGGGTTATCTGGGACCCAGTGTTGTATGGTAAATGATGACAGAACGGCTTTCTCTGGGGTTTGAAACCAGCTTTGGGAGATAGGTGAAGATCTCTGTGACAGCCATAAATTTAGTCAAGGACAGAGACCTTGAGCCTTGGAGGAGGCCCCTCCAAGAAAGATCTAGAGGAGAAACAATCAGGAACAAAAATACTGCCTTTCATGAGAATTCAGAAGCAATAATGGGGTCACTCACCTGCATTAAGAGCCTGAGTGAGTAAATGAGCCTGGGGAACTCACGCAGTAACATTAAATGCATCCCTTAATAACAACAACACAGAGATACCCAGAAAGGGAGAAAGGTGATAAGGTAGAAGGAAAAAAAAGTACCAGTGATTTTAATATGAAGGATTATAGAAAGTGCTTACAGCAGTGGTTTTTAAAAATATTTTAGCCCATTCTTTCTTTAAAGGAAGTCGACGTGGATATCCAACGCATATAACAAAGTAAAATCAAGGTGAGCTAGTTGAGGAAAGGTCTGGAGCCTGAATGCTCAGCCCTATAGCCCCATCATCCCCCAAAGGCAGCCTCACTGAGGAAAGTGAGGAACTATCGGATCTGACAGTAGAATCAAAAGGCCACCAACTTAAAAAGGGATTGGATCTGTGACAAAGACAGCCAACTAGCTCTGTTACCCACTTTTTTCTCTTCCTTTTAGAGCTGAAACCCCTCCTACCATATTTTAGTCACCATCCAGCTAGAGATTTCATTTCCCAGCCTCCCTTGCAGCTAGAAGTGACCATGAGATGACTCAGTTCTCGCCAGTGGCATGTGAGTGAAAGTGGTGTGTGCAGCTTCTGAGTCAGTTCCTTCAAAAGAAATGGACTATTCTCTTTCTCACTCACTACAGGCATGGATAAGACAATGGTTAGCTTCAACCATATGAAAAGGGCAAACTTAGAGGTTATAATAGCACAACAAGATGGAAGGGGCCTGGGTCTCTAGGAAGAGCTTGTGGAGCAGAGCCACCTCCCCTCCCTGGACCACCCAGCTACCCGTGGACATGGGAGAGAGAGAAATCTCCATCCGTTTCAAGCCCCAGCACTATGAGTATCACTGTTACAGATCCCCATGACCTAACTAATCAAGTATGTAGGAAGAAAGGAGAAAAAGTGGGGGAAAACCCTCAATTTGGTGCCTCCTATGCCACCTCCAAGCCCATGACTTGGCTCCAACACCAGAATGATGACAGCTCTGAATGACCAGAAGTTGTTCATAGCTTTGAATGGTAACAGATTCTGTTTATGCTTCACTGATTAGGGAGATTGATTCCATAGGTGCTCCATAGGTCCCAAATGGATCCTGGGACTACACTATGGCAGCACAGAGTTCCTTCTCTCTCTTTGCTTTTGCTACATCTGGGCTTCAGACTTGGAGCTGGGATGTCACAGTCCTACACACTCTCCACTTCCCAGAAATGCTGCCTCCAGGCTATTCCCAGAATGAGCCCATTGCTTTCTGGGGGAAAACAAGCCTAGTATCTTGTTCTTTAAATCCCAAAGAGATCTATCAGCTCAGGCTGAAAAGTGCTATCTCAATGCCAAGAACTATTACAAAATGTTGAAAAACAATTTTGTATAAACCCCGTAAATCCTAACTCTGTTGCAAGTGCTACTGAGTTTCTGTTCTCTTCTATTTTCCCATCTTAGATGATTCAATTGTTAAATATAGCCAGAATAAGGAGATTTTGGTCCTCCTTTCCTATCACCTGACAGGCTCACCCTCTCTTGGCTTCAGAGATCCAGCATCGTGAAACCGCTGTTAAATACTAGATCATTACTGAAAATGATGATGTTGAGGTGTATAAAAGAAACTTAATGCCTTGGAATATAAAAGCTATTCTAATCACCACATCTAATTACCAAGAAGAATGACTCACCAAAATATTTAAAATGTCTTAAAATATAATAAAGTGAAAAGGGAGAATGTGAGCAATTGCTTAGTGAGCTGGCAATGGAAGTAGATCTCAGAGAATACAAATCCCATTTTAGCATCAAAGAAGCCAGGATATTTCAAAATCATTGTAAGTTCTATTCTTATCCATGTTTAAACTTAAGACCTTCAAAAGTGAAACTTTCGAATTTTTTAACAGAACCTTCTGAAGCTTGCCCTTGCCATATACTACAATAATACTGTGAGCTTTTACATATCTGTAAATTTATGTACAGTTCTGGCCTCAGAACTAAATGTATGTCTCAATGCTTTAGTTTCTCTTTTCAGGCTCTGCTTCCAAACATATATGCCCAGATGAAAGTCCTAAGATGTAAAAATTATGTTCACAGCAGATTCACATCTTACCTTCAAAGATTCCATTTGCACTGCGCACAATACATAATTCATTTATTCTCACACACACACACACACACACACACACACTGTGTTTATGGCAGCATGAGTGACAGCCACAAAAGAGACATTAGCACTGACTGAGCAGATCTCAGTGCTGGACCTTTTATGGGTGTATTTTTTACTGTCAAAAAAAAAAATAGCCACAGGTAGGCATTTTTATTTTCATTTTACAAATGAGGAAATTATGGTTTCAAAAGGTTAAAGAATTTTTCCAAAGTCATAATCAAAGATCTGTGTGGCTGCAGAGCGTGTCCAACCCCCCAAACTATCTCCCTCCAGGAGAGACGGTAAAGTGGAAAACAAATAATAAAAGCTATGGTGCCTTATTCTAGTAGCCCTAAGCTTCAAATGAGACAGGCCCCTTTAATTTCTCTTTGTTTACAGATGAGGAAGCATGGGTATGGACAGATTAAGTGACTTCTCCAGGCGACACCAACTATAAGTGGTAAAAATAGGATTTGAACCCAGGGCCATCTGGTTATATGCCCCTTACCATTCTCTCTACCAAAAGGAGTGAAAATACACAAAATGAAAATGAGCAATAAAATAGTCACCAACTTCTACAAATTTAGGAGAAGAAGGAGTCAGTGCTGGCTAGCTGAATCAGGGAATGCTGCATGGCACACGTGCTTTTTGAAACTAGTAGCTTAAGGTGGGAAATAGTCTCAACATCAGAGTAACCAAAAGTGGGAGGAAATTTATACATAGAGGGTCTTTCAGTGACTGACTTGGTCTAATGCAAAAGCCCATGGTTTACAATCACTCTTGGTGTTGCATAGTCAGTGGGTTTGACAGGTGCATAATGATGTGTACGCACCATTACAGTATCAGACAGCATCCTTCCACTGCCCTAAGCAACCCTTGTGTTCTACCTATTCCCTTCCCCACCAACCCCTGGCGAACACTGATCTTTTCACCTCTCCATTAGTTTTGCCTTTTCCAGAAATGTCATAGAGCTGAAATAATAGTGTGTAGATTTTTCAGATTGGGTTCTTGTACTTAATAACATGCATTTGAGGTTCCTCCATGTATTTTCACAGCTTGGTAGCTCATTTCTTTTTAACACCAAATACTATTCCATTGTATGGATGTACCACTGTTTATTTTTCCATTCACCTACTGAAGGACATTTTGCTTGCTTCCGAGTTGTGGCAATTATGAACAAAGCTGCTATAAACATCCATATGCAGGTTTTTGTGTGGACATATGTTTTCAACTCATTTGGTTAAAGACCAAATTTTGCTAAATCGGATGGTGAGAGTACACTTAGGTTTCTAAGAAACTGGCACACTGTCTTTCAAAGTGGAGGTACCACTTTGCATTCCCAGCAGCAGTGAATGAGAGTTCCTGTTGCTCCGCACCTTTGTCAATGTTTGGTGTTGTCTGTGTTTTGGATTTTCACCATTCAAATAGGTATGTTGCGGTAGCAAAGTTGCATTTTTAAAAAAATTCTCATGCAGATGGCTCAAGGTGGAGAAATTTTAGAAAACTTAAACAAAAAGAAGCCACCAGCTTGCAGTTTCTCACGTGAGGGTTGAGTATCAGGGCTTACACTCAACTGGTACTCACTTGGTACAGCCTTGCCAGTTAAAATATTGCACTAGTCCTGGGCCCATTAGTAAAACTGCTGTTGCTGCAAGCCCTCCTTGTGTCCCACCACCACCCACATAGCCCCAGACCCACTACTTAGACCTTCCAGGGTTTCTCGCATCCTGTGCCCAAGGAACTAAGGGTTTGCCCTGAGAAGACCTCTGGGACTGTGCTCCAGCTATAGCCTGGGTCCTTCCTGCCTAGTCACAGCCCAGACTCCTCATGGCTATTCAATATTTTAAACATCACCCCTGGGTTTACCCTATGAGATTATGCACAGCTTCCCAAACTTCCCCGACACCTGCTGGGCTTGTTGGATAATTGGGCCCAGCCTTCAGAATTCCTGATACAGTAGATCTGGGCCAGGGGCCCCAGAAACATGTTTATGTGTGTTTTTTCCTTTTGTTCAAAAATTCAAGGTGTTGGGTTTTTGGTTGTTGCTGTTGTTGTTGTTTTCCTTTCATTTTTTAATGTTTTATNGAGTGGGGAGAAATTATTTCCACCCAAGCTAGAAAAATTCTTCTAAGAAAAAGGCAGATAAGTCCCAAAAACATGGATTTGGGATGTAGAGACATTAGTGAGAGACGTGAAATTCAAATCTTAGTCCCACCTTGCCTGCTATGTGACTTTGGGCAATTGACTTAACCTATACGAAGCTACAGTTTGCTGTAAAGATTAAGTGAAATAAATGTATGTTGTACATTGGAGCTAGACATACAATTTCAGCCAACATTTTAAGTACCCAGAACACTTATGGACTGTCTCTCAATTAATATATATATGTATGTATACATATATATTACATATTATATATATCAGCCCTGGGGCACCTGGGTGGCTCAGTCGACTGAGCATCTGACTTCAGCTCAGATCATGATCTTGCAGTATGTGAGTTGAGCCCCACATCAGGCTCACTGCTGTCAGCCTGTCAGTGCAAAGCCCACTTCAGATCCTCTGTTCCCCTCTCTCTGCCCCTCCCCTATTTGTACTCTCCCA
>NW_027533395.1:3796613-3894097 GCF_008692635.1 Crocuta crocuta | reverse complement strand
TTTTTTAAAAATATAAATAAATAAATAAATAAATAAATAAATAAATAAATAAATAAAAAAAATCAGCCTTGATTCAGACTCAAGGCTTTGCTACCTTTTTCAGAACAGCAAAATTGGCCAAGGTTGGCTTAACAAACAGTATGGTTCCATCAAGCCAATGTCAAATGTGGTTCCTTTGATCTTATTTATTTGGTGGACATGCAACCTACGTCAATGTTTGCTTTAAAATGTGCATTTAGAAGGAAAAAAAAAAACCTTGGCTCCATCTTGAGTTAGAAAACATTTAACTCAAGCACTGTCATTAGTCACTAAAAGTTTCCTTTTTCAGCCCTCTTACCTATGCTATTTATTTTTCTTTCTATTTTTGCAGCAGCAATATTCTTGGCCCAGCTTCTTAATTTGTTCTAAACTGAGTAGATAAAAAAGGAGGGGGAATGCCTTCTTTCAAAGAATTTCACCCTTCCTAAAGACAGGAATGATCCTTGGGAATCCCAGCCCAGCCCAAGTCATTAGGGATGAATGCCACCTTGTCATAAGTGCTAGGCTGCAAAGAGTAGAGAAATGGGCAGATAATGAAATTACTGAACACTCAAAGTGTCAGAGACTGACAGGCTGGGGCCATCCATCACCAATTATATGAGGCATTAACATGCTGCTTTCCTATCCAGGGACAAAGCCAGCAACAAGAATAGTAAATAGTCTGAAGTGGGTCTGTGCAAGAAACCAATAATTTAATGACCTGACAACCAGCCAATACCCTGAAACTGTGGCCTTCCTCTGCCCCAGAACTTGTTTTACACCCAGCACCTGCTCCTTCAATGATACAAAATGTCAATGTTCCCTAAACTTCAATCTTTCCTGCACTGCCTTCTTTGCAAGCTACTGCTGTGGAACAGCTGCACTAAATGCAGTGTATTTCTTTAAATTGGCTCTTCTTTTTACTAAAATTAATTGATCTTGAAAGAAAACTTGGTATTACTACCAAAATGGAAAATCTATATCACCTGCCATAAATGCAGAGGAATCCTGAAAATAACAGCAAAGTAAGGAAAACAAGGCCATTAAAGTCTTATCAATACTATCCCCTGCTGTGGGTTCTGAGACAGAAGCCACCTTTTTGTTGTTGTTGTTAAAATAGGAGATTATCGAGTTTTAGAAAGGTGTTAAAGACACACTAGCCCCAAAGTGAGATTCTCTCCTTGATGTTCTGAAAGGATCAAAGGCAAATTGAAAAGAATTACATATTTCACCAAATGAGCCAATGCTACCCACAGCCACATCCATGCTGATGAATTGCCACAAGTCCCATGCTTCAGAAAATACTACAAAGAGCTCTGGCTACAGAAGGTGTGGGGCTGACAGGCTTTTCACAAGTACAGAGCAAACTATGGAAATCCAAATGTGGGAAAATAACAATGTTCTACCCTGCTAAAAGGTAGACAACTCATGGAATACCTCCTCAAGGCTATTCTTATGAAACATCTTAGTTTTTTATCTTTTCTTTCTTAGGATCCAACCAAGAAGGTTCAGCCAAAGCCATACCACCACTCAGGATGTTCTCAGTACAAAGCAGGGCAAAAGGAGGCCTGACTGGTGGCCTAGTCATTGGGCACATAACTCACATTATGGAGAAAGCTAAAGTTGGTAACTAGAGCCTTTAATCAGGAAGTCAGGATCAAAACAGCATCGTGGTGGCAGAAAGGACTTAGAATGGGTCCAAATTGTAGAAGTGAAATTAGCTTACACCAAAGTCTAAGCAGCACCAGGGACAGCTCCTTGTGATTCCCAAGGGCTGATTACAGACCATAACTGGAGCTCTTCAGTTTCCAGCAGAATTGGTCTTTCCTGGCCATCAGCCAAGTCTTTTTTTATATACATACACACATACATACACATATATGTGTTTTATTGGACACCTTATATGGGTTATCAGTAGGACAGCTACTGGCCCTTAGGGGGCATTCTGAAAATTTGGGGCAACGAGACAATCAATACTGGATTTAGTGGGCAGGGGCAGGAATGCTGATCACTCTATATTGTACTGTACCATGGAAACTCACTTCACATCTCACACAGCTTGTAACAGTCACCAGACNGGGGGGGAGGACAGAAAGAGAGACACAGAATCCAAAGCAGAATCCAGGCTCTGAGCTGTTAGCACAGAGCCCGATGCCAGGTTCAAACCCCTGGACCACAAGATCATGACCTAAGCCTAAGTTAGACACTTAACCATCTGAGCCACCTAGGTGCCCCACCAGACATTCTTATAGAGAAGAATCTACTTGTCATTACCCATGCCTAGAACCTAAACTCATTCTACATATAAGCAGAAAGTATTTTTGCGTAGTATTAATAGACCAAATTTGCTAAGCACATAACTACCATGTAGGCTATTAGACTAACTTTTGTTTTATAAAGGATCTTATAAAAAAATTCACCATTTTTAAAAAAAAAATCACTTAATAAATGGCAACACCATTTATAGTGCTTGTGTTTCCAATACATACCTGTATCAGTCTGCTTTTGTAGCTGCCTCTCAGTGATTCTATGTATGGGAGCAACAATCCAATGACTTCATTATAACTCTAGTGTAGTCATACCCAAGCATTTATTGAAATACATGCTATTTTGTTATAAATTACTCTCCATTTATTTCTCCTTTATATTACAGTCAGAGCATTATGTTGATTTTAATTATGTGTGTAGGCAGGTTACATTATCTCTGAATTTCATTTCAGTACAGTAAAGTGAGTGTTTCAAAATATTTGTTGTAAAAAGGGGGAAATGAGTCTGAAATGCCTAGAATACTGTTCTCAGAGATCAGCCCCATGGTGGTTTGTCTTCATCGTCTCTGTAACCCCAACCCCCACCGAGTCCATGGAGGGGCTTCTTTAGGGCAGAGAAAAGCAGGCTCCTCATCCTTTCCAAGCCCTATGTGGGTGTTAGGCTGTGATATCCAGAAGCACAGGGTATTTGGGCATGGAGTTCAACTCCACTGTGATCCTTCCTGAATCCCACAGCAACCTACTTGTTTTGGCAGCAAAACCTGAAGAAGATGTGTAAGCAGGTATTGTCTATCGAGATAACTTTTCAGATCTCCTCTTCAACTATATGATAGATAATAATCTCTCTCTCTCTCTCTCTCTCTCTCTCTCTCTCATGTGTGTACATACACACACACACATACACTATCTACCTTGATATCATTCCTTGATCTTTTGTTTAAATCCTTCTAATAGAGGTCCTTTTGGTTCATTTCCCCTAAATTCCTGTAGCTATTTTACCTTGAGGCTCCTAAGGACTCCCCACCCCCTACCATAGCATCTGAGCCCCAGAGCCCCCTTTATCACTGTTCATCTTTCCCACCCACAGCAGCCATCTGGCCCCTTAGCACTTTGACCTCATGATAGAAAATGTCCCGATCATCAACCCTTGAAGGAAAACAGGTGCGCAAGGGAAGACCCCATACTCCAGAAAGCTGATAAGCAATACATGTATGACATTTTCCAAACCAAAACCTGGACACAAAATCTGAGAAAAATATGGGCATGAAGTCTGACCCAGAACAAAGTGTTAGATATCACAACCGTCCCAGAAATTCAGGTATGAACAATCCAGACAGGGTGAACTTAAAACTCTTCAGGAGTAGCTGCTAAGCATAGCAGCAGCTGAGTACTACTTTTCTCTGGCCTGGAAACTGAGGCAAAAGGTCCAGTCCTGACTCTCCTAACACTCTGTCAGCATCTTCTCCAGCTTTACTATCATTGTCCTGTCTCACTCCGTCCTGTAAATTTTGGTCATTGCCGTGTCCCACTGTCAGCTCCCTTCTCTCTCTACATTCCTTTCCTGGGAAATTTAATCCCCTCTGACAGTTTCATTACCACTTAAGTGCCAGTGAATCCAAACCTTCCTTCTCCCATCCAGCTCTCCCTCCTGATCTTTAGTCCTATAAATCCAACTGCCTCCTGGAAAAATTCAACCTTTGAACTACAAGTACTTCAACCATAATATGTCAAAATATACACATTCTCATTTCCTCCCTCTCCTGCTAAGTTAAATCCCTGCTCCTGTCTGTATTCCTGTCTCAGTTAATGATAATCACTGCCTTCCCAGCGCCCACAACAGAAATCTGAAGGCCATATTACTGACCTAACTGTTCCTCAAACTCATGGCTAAGTCCTAAGAACTCGATCTTTGCAATGATAGCATCTTATCACATCCTCGGTTCCCAGAGCAACAGTCCAGATTTTTATCTTCTTTCACCTGGAATATCATAACATCACAGACTTTCACTGACCATTCTTCCTCCTCGGAGCCTCCCACTCATCCCCCAACCCCTTAGTAGTATGATCCTATTAAAGCGTATAGTCAAATCTCACACTTAGCTCTGCTCTAAGCTCTCATCGTGACCTGTGGTGCAGAATCGAATTTCCTCAACACAGCCCTCCATTATTGTTTCCTTTCAATCAGGAAGGACTAGAGGCATTTGAATCAGACAGACCTGAGGTTGAATTATAGGTTTACAGATTTCTGGCTGTGTGACCTTGGACAATAACAAGAGTCCAGACTCATTATTTTAATTACCCTAATTGTAGAGTCTGTATTTATCATACATAGAGTTCAACTTCCTATTCAGCCACTTTAGGTAAAAAAATGCATCCATAGGAGATGGGGTTATGTTATCTGACATTCAAAACAACTCACTTCTGAAGTGATAAAAATCTCTGCTTTTTTCAAAAATGGTGATAATAATGATGCTTTTTCCATTTTTTTGCAAGGATTAAAAAAAATGCACCCACATACATATACAAATACACTTATATATTATATATACATACTACATATATGCACACACATGCATATATAATTATATACATATTGCATACACACATATACATATATGTTTACATATTATAGATCCATATTATATATGTACACATACATTTATATATACTTATATATACACAGTGTATATACATACATACATATGCATTTCTCTATATATATACATACTACTATATATACACATATACATATACATTTTATATGTGTGTATATATGTATACATATTCCAGCACCAATTCCAAGGTTCCTCTCCTCCTTTGCCCAACCATGATAGTGACATAGTAAAACTCCTTATTAGGAGATAAACTTGAGAAATAAATGACCCCAAGATCATTCAGTCTCAAAGTAGGGACACAGCTGTTGTGAAAGACCCAAGGAAAACCCACAGTCTACCTGAGGCTCGAAACAAACAAATAAACAAACAAACAAACAAAAACCTGGAGATAACACACATACTACAAAAATGTGTGAATTTTGACAGGTAGGGCATGTAAGTCACAGTCATTAAAAGTTTCATGAAGGAGGCTGCTTCTAAATAGTCTTCTTTAGAAGGAAATCATAACTGTTAAAAAGAACTGTGGCCACCTTGATACCAAGGATACTTAGAAGTTAACTTTCTAAAGCAAGAAATGTTGAAAAGACCATAAGGATAAATGTTCACTGCATTTCTTCTCTCCACCAGGAACAACACAAAAGCTATGAGAAACCCACAGGGAATAAAACACTCACTGCCTTCAAGGATCAAATGGTCATATAAAGTTGTTAACATGTTTAACTAGTGAAGCAAAGCAGAATGGAACACAAGCAAAACGAAGAACCAGCCATGGGCCACAGGAAGATCAGGCTCTAAGTGGCATCAAGCCACACCGGATAAACAGGCAGCAGCCGGCAGGACCCATGTGGAAGTGCCATCATGCATTCCCATCTTCTTCCCACCGAGCCCTGTTGCCCACATACCTCTAACAGGATAGGCCTGTGATGTTTTAGGATAACCCTGACTTTCTTGGGCCCTGTATTTTGAATTCAGACCAGAACTATCCCCAAAATGTAAGCTTCTCTTTGTAGGGAATGTAGACACTGGTCCAGGTTTCTCTCTACATTTATGCTTCTAACCTATTCTCCTCCCTTCTTTCTGATTTTATTCCAAAGCATACATAAAACAACTCTACAGAAGATTATAATCACCGGCTTTGTTATGGAAAGGGGTAGAAAATATAAATATCTTCTCTGATCACAGCTACCTAAAGAGTAACAATTTGGAGAGCTCCAATTTCCCTGGGGTTGTAGAGAACTCTAGATGATCCACTGTGCCTAACAGAAGAATTCTCTGCTTATGAATGCTGAGAGAAGGGCTAAAAGAGACACCGGGGCCTGAGATCCTGTGTGTCTTCTGCTGCCCTAGCTCCCGACCACATCAGAGCACCACAAATGCCCTTGTGAGTCTTCCAATGTCACCAAAGCACAGCAGCCAAAATGCAAACTCTGACACTCTAGGGCTCCCACGTTCCAAGTGGAGGCACAAAGAGGCAGCTTTAGAGTCAGTCCTTGAGGAGCCTGGATTTCAGATGAATGCAGTGCTTTATTCAACCAAAATCCAATTCAAAGAAATGTTCACGAAATGGCCACTCCACATATCATGTATCATCACTGGGTTGCCACTGGGCTAGGCATCTCTCCCGGGAGAGCCTCTTTTAAGTCATCTGTTAAATGGATCCAATATATTAACCCACATAAACAGTACAGGGAGCTTTATCAGATGGCTTCTGGAGTTGTCTTCAAGCTCCAACTTGCCTGAACACCAACCAGGAAAAGGGAAGGGAAGGCTGTGTTCCAAGTTTGACAATGGACTGCTTTATACCAAGTTTGGATAGATATATATTTGTTTGTAGAGCTCTAATTCCATATTGCCTCTAGGACTCTATAAATGCCTGCAAAGTGATCAGTTAAAGAGAAATGTGTCTGCACTATTGACCTTCCTAGTCTTTGAGCACAGGGTCTGTTGGCCTCAAGGCCAGCCCTCCAATCCACCAAGGCCTCCACCTCATTTCTGGAAGTCCTGAGTTAGCCTTTCTCAGACACACCCACTACTCCACTGGCCTTGCTTTGAATAGCTCGTGCATATCCATCTTTAGATCTCAGCGTGCTCTGGAAGTTTTATTTCCAGCTGTGGGAGGCTAGGACTACTGCCGGACTCTCCCAGTCCTACCTTTCATCTATCAGAGAGCTGGCCAGGAGAACGCTACTCTTTGTAGACCACAAAACAGAGCAAAAACAGGGTTGCTTGAGTTTCCATCTTTATGCAAACCAGATCTGCCATTTTATGAAGATCAAGGAGCCATGGACTTCAGTTTCCTCATCCTTAAAACAGGGAAGAGAGGTTTGAGTTTGTTTCATTCAGGAGACACCACACATGCATCATGCAAAGAACCCTACTGATTCTGCTAAAGGTAAATGTCATTAATGCTAAGACCACATCGTGTCCATCTAAGTATCCTTCTCTAGCACTGAGAGAAATATATATAAGCAATCAGGAAAATCAGTTGCTAAATTGTCAACCATCAAGTTATAATCTCTGCCTCCAAAATATGTATACATTTGTAGGAAAACACAGTGGGCACAAACAGCCATCACAAAAAGCAGAAAGTCAGCACCAAGAGAGAGATGAGCAATGAAAAGAGGTTAAGTCCTAAAGGTAAAACTGTTCTGATCTGGAACCTCAGGGAAAGCTTCAACAAGGAGGATGCCCCTAGACAGGCAAACTATTAAGCTCAGAAACAGGGAAGGGTGTCCCAACAGTGAAACCAAGGGGACCTTCCAAGGGTAATCAGTCTACCTGGGGATTCCAACTCAAGGCCATAGATTTTTCTTTGCCACTATCTTAAAAAAAGAAACTCTATCCATTTTTCTTTTCCTTTTCTCTGGCCTCCTTGCCAATATAGCTTATTTTTTGTTCCCCCTTCACTTACTTCCCCAGCCCTGCAAACTCCTACCGGGAAGTGGTTTGTTAATGTTCTTCTTTTCTTTTTGTCAGCCCTAAGTTAATGGGCTTCTGGCTAAATACTTGAATTTATGCACCCTACATT
This sequence comes from Crocuta crocuta, assembly GCF_008692635.1. Classification (NCBI taxonomy): domain Eukaryota; kingdom Metazoa; phylum Chordata; class Mammalia; order Carnivora; family Hyaenidae; genus Crocuta; species Crocuta crocuta. The sequence goes on along the minus strand of NW_027533395.1, from coordinate 3,886,169 downwards.
GTCTTTTCAGCACGATTTCCAGTAATTTATGGGAGCTGCTGTCTGCTGCATTGTGTTATTTAGTACTGTGGATGGCTTTCGAATATAGTCTGCACAGTGGTGCTTCGGTGGAGGACAGAAGCAGTGTTATATGGAAACTGGATAGGCTCTCACTCTCCAATTCTAGGGAAGAAGCTCCTGGATGGGCGAGTTACTGCAGAGAGTTATGGGGCAGAGCTGGCACAGAATCCCCTGAGTCATGCCAACCCATTAGGAAGAGACAGAATGAGGGAGAAAGTCCTGAACTATCCAACAAAGTTAGGCACTGGGATAGCCAAGACCGCTAGGGGCCAGAGAAAACCAAAGAAAGGAAACATCACCCCAAAAGTCACACAGCCATATCTTCTTTTATGGGGGATGGCAGCAGAGGGCTCAGAGCGGGACCAACCAAGTGTTGACCTCCACATACAGCTACACTTTCAAAGGGCAACCATTTTCCTCTTCATGCTTATCAAGTTCTTGTTCTGAATGCATAGTGTTCTAAGAAAGAGACCATTCTTTATTTAATTTCCTTAGCCAATCCGTTCTAGTTTCTACCTTTCCTGGTAGAGAGATATACCCTGGGAAAAGAGCCTCCCAGTTGCAACACTATAACCCAGTAACACCCTGAAACACCCAGGTTTTTGAAGAAAAGCCCAAGGCAAGATGTGTTAGCCTATGCTCTGTGTGAAATGAACAAGTCCTTACCATCCAAGAACCTGGTGTTCCAGAGCAAAAAGAAGATACATTTTTCAATAACTTGGGACAGAATGCACGGAGATGCAAAGAAACAGTCTGGCTCCAAGCGACCTGGTCAACCTTCCCCCCACCCCGCATACACTCTCAACATCAATGCCTAAGAAGATGCATGCTGATTACCAAGGCTGCAATCAAATGTGCAGACCCAGACATTACTGAAGGAGGACGATGGGACATGAGAGAAAGCTTCAATAAAGGGATTGTAGAATGCCCTGGACCATGAACAATATACGACCTACAGATCATTTTCAAAATGAATTTAATGTTTTTCCCAAGTGGGGCATGTCACTCTGGTTTCCAGAGCCCTGACCACTTTTACTGCCTCCATTACTTGGCCATTTCAAACACTTACATTACCTCTCCAACCCCTGGGACTCCCAGGAAATCCTGAGAGCCCCAAGAAACAGACTGTCCATGCCAACCTTGCTGAAGGATAACAAGACATTGGCAGAAAAGGCAGGGAGCCTAGGTGGTGGAAACAATGATGTCATTAGGAGGGAAGTTCATGTCTCTAATAGATAGCACGTAACAAATCGGTGTGGTATAAACACAATTTATGTGGACCATAATGTGTTCAATTCATGCCCATAAATGAAGGTAAAACTGTACTTCACCTGACAGATTCTAGTTCCTACTTATCATTAGCTGTGATAAATCCCACACAATAATGGGAGTTCCTGGAGACAACTTTTCATTTCTGGGTAGCTTCGGTTAGTCACATTCAAACCACAATTTGCTCATCCTTCCAAAAGCAAACCTTGCTAGGCATTATGAGATTTCAAATTCACCTTTCAGCCTTAAGTGATTTTTGAGAAATACAATCACATAGAAAAAAAAATTTAGAAGCATAAAAGGTCTTCTACAAAAAAAACTTTCCCACCTCTCCTGTCCCTCTATCAAGTCCTTCCCTTGTAGCAAATAGTATTACAGATTTCTTGTGAGTCCTCCCAGAATCTCCCATATAGACATATTTATAGATCACTCATACTTCTATACAAATAGAAGCACACTATGTATATACTGCATTGCACTTTGTTCTTCTTATTTCACAATATACCATGGAGATCAGTCCTTACCCATGGAAATAAATCCTCCTCACTCCTTTTAACAGCTGCATAGTATTCTATCTTGTGGATGGACTATAATTAATTTAACCAGTTCCCAGCTGACAGATATTACAGTTACTGTTTCAGGCTTCTGTTCCCACAGCGCAGCAATAAGTGGTCCTTTGGCTCCATTTTCATTTTCTTTCAATGCAGCCATTGCCTGATTCAATTTCCCCACCTTCTTCACTAAGACTCAGGAGCCTATCCTGAGAGACAGACCACACGTCTCTGCAGAGCTGTGCTTCTCAGCAAAACGAAATAAAATAAAATCCTGCCTCCATCGGCCCATCTGGAGGACGCTGCTATGAGCAGAATCTGTAAGAATAATAAATCTCTCTCAAATCAAGAGCCAGGAGGGGGCTGCCCAGGCTGAAGTGAAGGGCTTCTCAGTTGGAGATGTCGATAGGCTATACTGAAAGCAGAGAACGGAGTCGTATAAATCTGTAATTGCAACCCCATTCTCACAACGGAGAGCTGCCTGCTTATAGTTGCTTCTCATTACCTGCTTACAACTGTAATTTCTGTGTGGTCTTTTTCCTTTCCTATGCTGGTTTTCTGGGGATTCAGAGCTGGCGAGTGGTGCTAGGCATTTCTAAAAGGAGAACAGAAGGTACCAATTACAGAAAAGTGATTTCTTCTTTTGAATCCAACTGCTATGAACTTCATTGTCCCTCCTTAGGTGAGAACATCACAACCTGATGCAAGCATAAATTGGTTTCGGAGGAAAAAGAAATCCCATCTGCCCATCCTGCCTGGGAGCATCCACTGGTTAGGCTGGATCACAGCTGAATTCAAAGTCCTCGCCAGCTCAAACAAACAGACCAATGTGTCCTCCTCCCAGGCTGCCGAAAAGTATGTGTCCTCTCCAGAAGCGAGGAATCTAGTTGTTTTACTGGATTCGTTACGACTCATTATGAAGCCCAAACAATGGAGACCAAACAGAGATCACCACTGCATTAACTTGATTCATTGCAAAGGTGTTCATCATTCTGCAAAGTTCTTTCTCTACAGAGACTCCACATCAGTAAGCTCCACCAAAAAGATACTGTGATCAGAAAAGTAAGCCTTACCCCTGCCATGCTGAGGGGAGCTGTGCAGGCTATGGACCATAACTGGTCAGACAAGCCCTAAAACCCCAAGGTGGAAACTCTGTGTCCTCTGTTCTTGTCCATAACTATCATGGAAGGTTACAAAAATGGCCCCAGATCTACAGAGGGCACTGAAAAGGGGAAATAAGAGTGTTCCATTGGGACACTGCAAAGTTCTGGTTGACTTCTTGGCATTTCTCAGGCCAAGCTTGGGTCCAGGGACAAGTGCCAGGTACCAGAGCAGATCCTGCCTGATGCTGCACAATTCTTCACTCCCAGCAGGTGGTTCTTCAACCAGGGGAGCCGGTGCCCAGTGAATGGAAGCCCTGGTCTCATATGGCTTCCTCTCACCCAGCTCACACTCTGCTTCTGAACCTGAGGCCTCTCCTTTCGGCTACTGCCTTCAAGTTTTAATTCTTTATTTTTTTGTCTTTCTTTTAATTCCTGTATCTTTTATTATTGAGGGAAAGAAGAGGATTGTTTTTCCATCATCTTTGATTCTCCAGTAGTTCACTGTACTTAACATATAGGAACTAAAAAATAAGTGCTGAATGAATGAGAGAATGAGTTAAAATACAAAGAGTTACTAACTTGCTGTGGTAATTCTGATTCCCCAAGAACAGCAGCTCCTTGGGGTCCAGAACTGAGGTGGCTCTGTCCCTTGTCCTCCCCAGTGATATGCTCAACGTAAGCCACAAAGCAGCCTCGGTCTCCAAGAAGTTTCCCATAAATTAGGCATTATAAATTAATTCTGAGTTCACAAACACAAAATCCAGGCACTACCTCAAATCACATGCAAAATTATGTGAATGCATCTGTATGCACTTTTCTGCAAGAAGATCCTTTACTTCCATCAGATTCTCAAAAGGATCCACGGCCCCCAAAGAGTTAGCTCTGTGTTCACAGGCTTAGGGAACAGAAAATCAAAGACCTGGAATGGTCTCTTCTGCCCTCCCTGATGCCGAGTGGGACTGAGCAGGGCGGGGATGCTGCAGGTGTGAGTTCTGCTGACTAACAAGCATCATTGCTCTGCTTTATGGGAACAGATAAATCACAAGGATTTAAAGAATCCCAGTCTCCGGAATGCTCTTGTGCTTGACAGCAAGCACATTTTTTCCACCAAGTCAACATCTCCAGAAGGAGCGGCCAAGCCCTGTCAAAGAAAAAAGAAAAGAGGCTTGGAGAAAGATTAAAGAAATAAATAAAGCACAATCTGCAAGCTGGGAAAATAGGCTCATCCTGTAATGGTGCTAAACTGCTTGATTCTGGGAAGGAAGGAAAAGAACGAGGTGATGCACCTTGTCAGTCCTGATCCCAGATGCCTTGCCGTCAGTCCCACCCACATAGGGGGATTCAGGGAAGCTGGGTGCTGCCTCTGAACCTGAGGGAATGCACACTCTGTTCTGGATTTGTGCAGGGAAACACCACCAGCAGGCATCTCCTTCGGCACTGACCAGAAAATACTCAGAGAAGTCCTGGCTTGAGTGCCTAACTTGGCAGGGACTTGCCCCACACTTAAACAGACCCTGCCCCTGCCTGTCTCCAGGTCAGGACTTCTCTACCCCAGCATTACTGACATTTGGAGCCAGGTAATCCTTTGTTGTGGGTGGCTGTCCAATGCATTTAGGATATGTAGCAACATCCTTTAAATAAAGTGGCCTTTATTCACCACCTGCCAGGATACTCCCTGTCCCACGCCAAGTTGTGGCAACCAAAAATGTCTCCAGACTTTTTCAACGTCCCCTAGAGAGCAAAATTTCCCCCTGAGAACCAATGCAGTAGAATCTGCCCACTGTGACTCAGAGAACACCAGTACTGAGGGATGCTAAAAGTTGTTACTTAGGGGAAAACAGGATACTGTCTATAGTTTGGGAAACACTGTATTCAACAAAGATAAACAGGACTCTTCCCTGACAGATTTCTCAGAGTCTGAAACAGATCAGGGTGCACTCTGAATCTCTAAGAGGGAAACATAATACCCAGCATTTCCCCAAAGGCACTTGGCTGCACAGTCTTTTTATCTCAGAGCATTTAGGATTAGTATTCTGAGGGATTGACTTTTGGAAACACTTCTGTAAGGCAAAACTGGAAACATACCTGTGAGGCAAACACAGCCCGAGGAAGGGATGGAGGAGACGAAGCCGGCGGGTGCCAGGAGCAGCCTCCAGACACACAACTGGCCGCAATACGATTTATCTTTAAACCCCAGACTTCATCATCAGAGATTCATTTTTTTGAGAACAGATTTTGACTTCCCATCTTCAAAAGTCCCAAATATTATGGAAGATATTAAAACTTTAAGCCACCTTCAACTAACACTGCATAACTAGGGCAAAGTTATCAGAGAATTTCCCCCACAGTGACAGGTGACCAGGCCTGATGGTCTATGGAGAATAGGAAACCAAAGAGGCACTTGAGCTGGAAAGAGAGTAACAGAAGAAAGAGGACACCAAAAGAAACCTCTCCTAATTCCCCATTCTGGCCAGGGCTGGCCATGGGGTAATATTCACACGCACAGGGGCACCTGGGTGGCTCAGTCGGTTGAGTGTCCGACTTTGGCTCAGCTCATGATCTCATGGTTTATGAGTTCAAGCCCCATGTCAGGCTCAGAGCCTGAAGCCTGCTTCAGATTCTGTGTCTCCCTCTCTCTGTCCCTCCCCCACTCACACTCTGTATGTGTGTGTGTCTCTCTCTCAAAGATAAATGTTAAAAAAAAATAAAAAATATATATGTTCACATTCACAGCCTGCACGTACAAACTTTAGGATGGTTGGAGACAGTTAGGAAGGCTGTCTCGTAAGAGGGGTTAGATTTATTCTGTGCAAAATGGATTTAAAATACTATTAGTCTACTAAACAGACTTCCATGCTATCTTCATAGATTTCAAAGATCATAAAACACTAGAGCTGAAAATGACCCTGAATTATCCAGCCCTGTTCTTTTTTAAACTTGTTGATCTATGGGATACAAGAGTCATTTACTCAAAACCCAATACATAAAACACAAAATCATAGTCTCATTTAGTATTGGCTGGACTCCCACCCAACACTTAACCCCCACTTCAACCTCCTTTGAAGAACCTTCCAGAAAGCCCAAGCTTCTCAGAACAAACATTTGAAACCCAGTCCCCACATTTCACAGGCAGGGGAAACTGAGACCCAGACAGATGATGTGACTTGCCTGGGGCCCCACACCTGCTCAGTAAGAGTCAGGAAAAGAACCCAGAGCAGTACCTGACTCTTAGCCCAGTGCTCTCCTCATCTTCCTGAATGTTGACTAAATATCAGAAAGAAGGTGCTAACCCTACAACAGAATGAGTTGCCTTGAAATAGAGTGATCTCCTCATTTCTACAGGTATCTAAGAACAGGCTGGTGGCCATTGTAAGGTCTGGTGACTGCACTGATGAGATGACCTAGACTCCTGTGTGGTCTCTTCTCAAAGGTTCACCAGCACCACCCCATCCTGTAGCCACAGAATGCTCGGGGAAGCCCGCTCTGGAGAAGCAATACAGCCCCAGACAAAGGACAGCCACTCCCCATCCTCTCTGGTCTCCAAGCCCTTGCCTCATCCTGATGGAAGCAAGCCAATTGAAAGGAACAGCGGGTACAGCATGAGTGAGCGATGGTAGACGACCAGGTGACACATCCCTAAAGCCAAGTCAACAACTCCAGGCTCAGTGCATATCAGGCAGAAATATGACAGCGAGTGTCAGTCACAGGAAATATCATAAGGGGGGTTTAAAATAATAAAGCTGCCTCAGAGCAGGTAATACAAATGATCCATGAGCAAGATGGCAGGTCCTGCGCCGGAGGACTGAGCCGTGGGAGGGAAGTTCAGCCCAGGCACGCCTGTGAGTGCGGTTATGGGTATGTGTACAGGCCGGTGCATGGGCACCCCAGGCAACATGTAGAAGCAAAGCCAACAGTGTGACTCCTTCATCTGAAGGAGCCCCCACTGTGCAAATGATGGCAGAGCAAGGGGGTCGACCCAGAAGATCCAGGGAAGACGAGCAGGAAGATCTGCTCTGACCCCAAAGACCGACACAAACTACCAATGTCCAAATTAGGCCTGACACTCAGCAGGAGGAAATGGGGGCACCGGATGAACCTACCCATCATTTGCTGTTGCCTTCCTGGGATGTAGAAGATGATACTTGATATTTGGCAATTAGCGAGGAACAGTGACACAGCCAAATGTTCTCTGTAGTTACAGCTTTTTATTACTTATTTGTTCACTCTGTGTTTGTCTTCTTTTTTTCTTGGTGTGTGTGTGTGTGTGTGTGTGTGTGTGTGTGTGTGTGTGTGTGTGTTTGAGTTTTGTGTCTTTTCTCCTAACATAAGCTAGTGGGCTACTCAAAGCCATGTTGTCCAACAAGCCTCTCCAAGAACACACCTACCCCTTCCTCATGCACTCGCTCTCTGAGCCTCAGAGGTGGCTGATGGGGAAGGACTCTGAAATGCAAAGCACCCTGACTCACATACCCTATGCAGACCCCTAACATTCAGTGGGGTGGGCAGCTGTGGTGCAGAGGGACAAGCCCTTGCTCTGGCGTCACAAGGGGTCCAAACCTCAGCTCTTTCACCTAGTAGCTGTGTGGTATTAGCAAGCTACTTAACACCTCTGGGCTTCAACCAACTTCCAGTTGACAGTTGGAAAGATGCCAGGACATGTGGAGGGGAGTATGAGCTATAGAACATTCTGTAGATGTCAGATGTCAGTATTACTGCTGCACTTGCCTACAGAGTTTTCTACTACCTGTAATCTCCAGTGATACCCATTTTCTGTGCAAAAAAAAAAAAAAAACCACATTGGCACAATAGTGCTCTCCATTTATTACTACTAGTAGCAGTATGTACCGCTAATAAAGCTACATAACGTGTCTCATAACGATTCTATTGCTCTCTGATACTAGGGGATGATATTTTGTCTAGCGGTGCTGGCAACAGTGTTAATAATAATACTATTCTATAGCAACTGCCTCTATGTTGTTATTCCCTCCTAAGAAGACAGTGAGCTCCTGAGGAGAGATTTTATCTGATACTTGTGTGTCCCCTCTGAGGGGATCGTCTGACAGGCACTCAGCAAACGTGTGCTTAACAAAAGACACAGGTAACTCCTGGTGGATGCCACCTGGCTGGCCTCTGCACACACGCACACCCCCTCCTCCCTGTAAAGGGAATTCCTTTGAAGACTCAGTTCAGCAAAGTCCAGCAGAGTCCTTATCTCACATCCCACCCGGGGATGTGGTTTCCAAACCCATTACCCCAAAAAAGGAAAACTTGTTTTTAATTCAGAAGCCCCTCCAGATCCAAACAGGGACAAGGACCAGGACTGGCTTCCCATCAACCACACAGTCCCTTTGGAAGTAAGAGCGGCTACCCACTGACACTACCCTGACACTAGATGGCGTGGGCTCATAGGTCATTAGAGTCTGGTCAGAGCAGAGCACCAACGGGTTCAGGGGAAGGGGTGAGAGAGCTGAGGGTCATGTTCAAGGTTATTAACACCTTCCCTCTCCACCTCTTCCTCATCACCTTGTCATCTCAGGTTGACCTCCATGAGTCACGGCACGAGAGAACATTTATTACTGTTATTATAATTATAGTGAACATATTGGTGCCTGTGCTCACAGATGCCTCTGAATGTGTGACGTGCAGGTTCCCTTGCACATGCAGTTCAGTTTCTCGAACCAAAAATACTTCGCTATCAAATTACACTCAGCCTTTTTTTCCCTCTGCCTCTTTACTCAGGGCAACCCTTCCGGTCCTCCAAAACCCAGGCAGTTCTTTGTATTACCCTCACCCCCACCACCTGCCTCCCCCCTCCTTCCCTTGAGCAAAACAGCGATGTGCTTAAGGTTAATACCCCACCAGGCTTCCCTCTGATGAATGACAGGTTAATGATGCGCATATCTCCCTAAATAATTACTACTTCTAATAAGCGCCTTAGTCAGCACGTACACCGCCCTCATCAATGGGCTCAGGGTAGTGCAGGGTGAGGCTGAGAGAGGAGACCTGTGAGCGTGGAAAAGATGGGGGATGCAGAGGGCCCTCCCCTGCCACCCTCTCTAATCAGAGTCACCCACAGGGCAAAAGCTGCTCTGGAACACGTCAACCAGCAGCAGAGGCCACGGTGCCATACGTGACAGGGAAGGGCAGAGGACCAGACTGAAGGGTCAGCACCAATGGGGCAGGATGATCAAGTACCAAGAGAGAAGTCATTCCAAGATCCCAAAATGCCTTTACAAGACATAAGCCGCAGGACGCCTGGGTGGCTCAGTCGGTTGAGTGACTGACTTCGGCTCAGGTCATGATCTCACTGTTCCTAAGTTTGAGCCCACATTAGACTCTGCTGACAGCTCAGATCCTGAAGCCTGCTTCAGTTTCTCTGTTTCCCTCTCTCTCTGACCCTCCCCTGCTCACACTCTGTCTCTCTCTGTCTCTAAAAAATGAATAGGGGCGCCTGGGTGGCTCAGCAGGTTAAGCATCCGGCTTCAGCTCAGGTCATGATCTCACTGTTCCTGAGTTTGGCCCCGCATTAGACTCTGCTGACAGCTCAGAGCCTGAAGCCTGCTTCAGTTTCTCTGTTTCCCTCTCTCTCTGACCCTCCCCTGCTCACACTCTGTCTCTCTCTGTCTCTAAAAAATGAATAGGGGCGCCTGGGTGGCTCAGTCGGTTGAGTGACTGACTTCGGCTCAGGTCATGATCTCACTGTTCCTGAGTTTGGCCCCGCATTAGACTCTGCTGACAGCTCAGAGCCTGAAGCCTGCTTCAGTTTCTCTGTTTCCCTCTCTCTCTGACCCTCCCCTGCTCACACTGTCTCTCTCTCCTCTCTCCTTCTCTGAAATAAATGAAACATTAAAAAAATTTTTTTAGGGGCGCCTGGTGGCTTAGTCGGTTAAGCGTCCGACTTTCGCTTGGGTCATGATCTCGCGGTTCGTGGGTTCAAGCCCCGCGTCGGGCTCTGTGCTGACTGCCAGCTCAGAGCCTGGAGCCTGTTTCAGTCTGTGACTCCCTCTCTCTCTGACCCTCCCCTGCTCACACTGTCTCTCTCTCCTCTCTCCTTCTCTGAAATAAATGAAACATTAAAAAAATTTTTTTAGGGGCGCCTGGTGGCTTAGTCGGTTAAGCGTCCGNGAAATAAATAAAAATATTTTTTTAAAATTTTTTTTTAAAATTAAAAAAATAAAAAATGAATAAACATTGTTAAAAAAATTTTTAATAAAAAAAAGTAAAAAACAAGACTTCATCCGCACGTCGCAGGGGCCAGCAGTGTCCTGACACCCTGGGGGAGCTCTCTTGGATTAACAGTACCATTTACAAGGGTCTGAGTCTCAGCTTCTTCTCTCAGATGTTTTCATTTGCTCCTTGATGCAAATTCTCCCATCTTTTTCACGCGCGTGCGTGTGTGTGTGCGCGCGCGTGTGCACACACAAGCACGCAAGCACGTGCGTGGTTAGACAATAGATGTCTGACCACCACCACTGCATCACTCAGAATTTCTGGATATGAGCCCTCGGTAAGGATATTAGTGTCTGATGGCTGCTCTAACTAATGACCACAACTTGGTGGCTTAAAAACAACACAAATTTATTTTCTTACAGTTCTGAAAGTCAGAAGCCCAAAATGGATCTTACTGAGCTAATGTCAAGGCGTCAGCTGGACATACTCCTTCTGGAGGGTCTAGGGGAGAATCCGAGTCCTCACCCACTTGACCTCTAGAGGTATGCAGCATCCTTCAGCAGGTGACCCCTTCCTCAAATCACTCCAACCTCTGGCTTCCACTGTCCCATCTCCTACTTCCTCCCTGTTACAAGGACACCTGTGATGATGTCAGGCCCATCTGGATAATCCAGGATAATCTCCCCATTTCAAGACCCTTAACTAAATCACATCTATAAAGTCCCTTTTGCCATATAGGATGACCTAAACATGTTCCAGAGATTAGGCATGGACATCTTGGGGGGCCATTATTCAGCCCACCACAGTCAGAGAACTAAACTGAGCTCCAGCTATAAAACAAGGTCACTGTGAGCTAAGTGGAAAGGATACTGTAAAAGCACTTCACAGGGTCCCTAGCATACAAGTGGTTAATGACTGTTGGCTCATACCAAACACAGGTGTGAACATCTATTGTTGCCCAGGAGCTCCGGTACAGATTATCACTGTCTGCTCCTGGCAAACGATGAGACAGATGTGGCCGTCCCTCTTTTGAGGATGAGAAAATACAGGACCAGAGAATATGTCCAAGGTCACACAAGTTGACAAAAGGCAAAGCTGAAGTGAAGGTCCAGATTTAACTGAATGGTCAAGTAACAAATGTTCAGCCAGCACTGTGACCTAACCCATTATTTTACCAAAACAGGCTCTGTGTCAGATCACCTTCAGAGCCGAGTAGCAATACAGATTCCTGGGCCCAGCACTGGAGATTCTGATTCCATATATAGGGAGTGGGGTCTGGAAATACAGTTGACCTCTGGCCAATGTGGGGGTGCCAATGCCCCATGGAGTCAAAAATCCACATCTAACTTTTGACTCCCCAAAAGCTAATAGCCCCCTGTAAACCGGAAACCTTACCCATAACATAGTCAGTTAGCACATATGTTGTCTGCTACATGTATTATATACTACATTCTTACAGTAGAGTAAGCTAGAGAAAAGAAAATGTTATTAAAGAAATCATAAGGAAAAGGAAATACGTTTATAGCACTGTACTCTATTTATAAAAAAAAAAAAAATCTGCATAGAAGTGGGACCCACGCAGTTCAAACCTATGTTGTTCATCTATCAACTCTATGTTTTCTAACAAGCTAAACGTGTCCATTCGGATGATTGGGCAAGTTTGTAAAACAGGAGCCTCCCTAAATAATAACAGTATCCTCTCTGCAGTCACACTCAACTCTCATCTCTTTGAAACACGTGCACACGCACACACACACAATCAGACAGGCAGTTTCTCAATACCAGGACTATCGACATTGGGGTCTGATGACTCTTCATTGTGAGATGCTCTCTTGTGCACCACAGGATACGTAACAGCCTCCTTTGTCTCCACCCACTAGATGCCAGTAGCACCCTCCCCACCTCCAACGGTGACAAACGCCCCAGATATTGCTGGGTGTCCTCTGGAAGGCAAAATTGCCTCTGGTTGAAAACCACTGAGATCAGGGGATCAGAAAGAATAGGTCATAAAAGCAAAGTCATTGCCTGAGAGACGCCCAGTCTCAGTCAGTTCATCCCTTTCACTAAACAAGCCCGAATGGGGCAGTGGGAAGGGCACAGCCTGGGAAAAGAGAGCGCAGGGTGTTCCTCCCCCCTGCCCACCCTGCAGTTCAGCACGTCACCAAGGAGCCACTCCCTGAGGACAGCCACAGACTTGCATGCGTCCCATCATATCCCACAGCCACAGACATCCTCAAGGCCACAGTTCCACGCAGGCATGTGCAATGACCTGGAAATCTCTCTCCCCAACACCCCCATTTCTCTCCCTCAGTCCCTGAGCACTCTATCTCTCTCTCTCTCCATATAGGTTTTTCTTTCTCTCTGTCTCCCTGTTGTCATGTAACAAAGAGGAACTATGCAGAACCTCCTAAGGCTTTTTTTTCTTTCTTTTTTTTCCCCCACTGCTGAATAAGCCCAGGTACTTTCATTTTGATTAAAGCTGATACCTTCAGTGAAGATAGTACAGAAAAGTTCTGTGAGTCCTGAGATATAATATTATTACAATTTTGCCTAACCCAGGTTCTGGGAGAAGGATGAGCTGATACAGCGATCTTAGGTAAGGCCCAAGAACACTCTGGCTCTCAGGGGGAGGCACAGTGCATGTTGGGATTCTGGACCGCCCTTTATGAAAAGATAAAAAAGACAACCTTCCTTGCAAACTATATTTGATGTAATTATTTGGCAAGGGTGTCCCAAACGGAATGGGCACTTAATTCCATTTCAGATTAATCTTATTTCACTAGCAGAGTGTGACCTGAAAAAGAAAATGTTTTAAAAAGCCAACAACAAAAATACCCAAATATTAAGTATAAATGTCTTGTTCCATTTTCAAAAGACAAATGCAATTGACTTTCAGATGAGGGCTTTATGCCAACTCTAACTACCCTTGTGCTACGTCTGGCAACATTCAGGCTGGCCTAGCAGCAAGAACTCAAAACAGACCTAAGAATTCCCCAACCTTGGGGAGTGTCAGAGAACTCCACCGAGCATGAGGACTCCATGGCCTGCAGAAGACTTGGGTAAGCAGTGCAGAGCGCACTTCCCCCAGAAAACCTCCCCTGGCCGCTACGGGCCCCTGCAAACCCCTTCGTTACATGTCTTGGTACCACCACAAGCCCCTCACATTCAGGTAGACGCCTGCCTTGTACCCCCCTCCCCTGGTTCCCAACTCTGTCCCAACATCCTTACCACCTATAATACCTTGCTGAGCATAATTGTTTACACATCTGTCTCCCAGTCAGACTGGAATCTTCCAGAGACGAGCCCTAGGTTTGCTTACTCCAAGATCCTTAGCACTTGACACCAACAAGTGTTCAATATCTGCTTATTTAATGCAAGAAAAGGAAAGAAGGGCAGTGGGGGAAGTGCTACATTATCATGCGCTTGCTAGGGTCAGAAGCACCAACTTCACTCTGCCTCCAGCTTCTTGCTATTCAAGTGAGCACAACTTGTCTCCAAGCTAAGTAAGAATTCTTGGCTTCAGGGCTATGTCTTTTAATCTGTAGAATCCCATCCTGCTCCCATGGTATTAGTCCAGCACTGGAAATATAAATGCCAATGCCTTTCTGTCTGGAAGACAGAGGCGCCAAGACGGAGGCAGTCTAAATGCCAAGCCCAAGGCCAAGGCAGCACTGAAGTCCATCATTCTGTCTTTATAGAACTGACCCCAGCTGCACTGAGTTTGCATCTCCTCATTGTCACCAGGAGCACGCTGACCACTGGCATGCTAGGTCACCATGCTACCAGCTGAACATCTCTGTGCCCGTGATCGTGACATTCCTGCCTCCAGTGCTGATGGATGCCTCATCACAGACTGACACTGTCTGTCTGCCTGAAGCTCAGTGGGAATCTTGCAGAATTCCCTGCCTTACATGTATCATTGTAGTCCTAACACCTAATCAAGGCCTTGCACCTGACAGGGAAAGAGGAACATATATCAACTATTTCCATACCTCACACATTGTGCTATGTGCTCTAGATGCATTACTACTTTTATTTTTGGGAAGGAAGGGTTCCTGCTCTCCCCATTTGACAGATGGAGAAACTGAGACTCAGAACGTTAAAGGTCACAGCTAACAAATAGCAAATCACAGATCAAAACCCAGGCTTTCAGCCCTAACTCTGATGTGCTTCCAGGGCACCACACTTCAACCCCAGAGTCAACACTCGATAAATGCTGGTTGAGTTCAACCAAATGCCAAGAACACTCTAAAATGGAAGGCACGCACATACCAGGCTCCTCATAGCTTACTCCTGCTTGTTAAAATTATTCTTGGCTAACAAGAAATAATTAGAGTCTCTGGAGTACAGTCCACTAGAAATATGTCCTTGGGAATTAGAACATAAAACAAGCCTAAATGGGAATGTCTCTGCTGCAACCAGCAGAGTCCGTAAAATCATACACTCTCCATGCTGAGAGGGATGCTAGAGATCATGTAGTTCGCGTCCGTGCTTCACAGCGAGATTAAATAAAGTGCAGACGGACAATGACTTGCTCAAGGTCGCACATCAAGTTACAGCCATGACGGGACCAGAAGCCATGAGGATCCCTCCTTACTCCCTCTGTGTTCCGGGATCCCACTTCTGAATGTCCTGGTTGTTACTTCGCACTGCCCACAGCCCTCTGAACCAAGCCTCGCCGATGGACTGCTGGCAGAATCTCTCTTGTCAGGTAGCTGGGAGCCGTAGCCACAGACAGAAGCTGCCACATCATCTCAGCATGTAATCACCCGCAAAAGCCATTTCCCGCCTCGTTGGCTCCACTGCCAGAAATATTATCCTTAAATAATCAATACACGGCAGCCCCCAACCCCGCGAGGAACAACACTGTCTTCCCTTTTCCTGGGGAAATGGTGAAATCAGCACAGGCTGCGGAAAGAGAGGGGGGAGGCTGCTCAGCCTCTGAAGCCTGGGGGTTAACAATGCAGCCTTGCAAAATTGAGTCATCAATTTCAGAGAGCCTCCGAGGATGAGCAGAGCCTCCTTCCTGCTGTCCGGGGAAGAGCTGGGACAGTCCATTGTGCCCAAAGTAAAGGTTGCCCTCCCACTGATGCTGTGAGCACAGGGGTAGGAAGAGGGGTGGCAGAGGGGCTGGGGGCCATTGTAAGGGAAGAGAACAACTCTTCATGAGTTCGTGCTTTACCTGGAGGCATAGATCCCACTTTCTCCCACAAAGGATGGGAGACGGCTTGCAAAATTAAACACAACATAGAACATTTGATAAGGTAAAAACTTAAAACTATACTCAAAAAGCAATTCAAAAGGAGCAGAGAACAGGTATTTCCAGTTCTTGAGGACAGTGGGATAAATGAGAGATGGAAGAAATCAGCACAGTCTGGTTTGTGTGACCTGAACTGGGGCCTATAGTTTGACCAGCTCTTCTCACTTATTTCTCAAATCTGTCTTAATATCCTCATTTGAAAAATGGGGAAGCTGAGGCTCCAAAAGGCTGAAGACCTTGACCGGCAGCACACAGCCAGTGCCTGCCTCCCAGTTCTGTGTTCCTTCTCCCCACCTCTCCCTCCTGCTCCGTAGACCCAGCACTGTGTCAGCTGGCGGCAATGTGCTGGTAAATGTTTAAACACCAGCTCGCTGAAAGAAAAAAATAAAAGAGCCCTGATTTATAGCATTCACCAATTTCCATAGTGTAAATATTGTCATCATGGCCAATTTCAAGCAACTCATGTGTATTACCCAGTTCAAAAAATTCCTCAAAATGTATCAGTCAGTTCTCAAAGTCACAAGGCATCTGCACACCGCTGCTGGGGGGCAATAGGAAGTTTCTCCATGCACTGCCTACCTGCCAGGAGCTCAGAGCCTGATGAGGCACTGCAAGAGAAAGGCATGCTGGGATGAAGGGCCATGTCTCAGTCCCCCTGAGGGGTCTAACCCCCTGCCAGCCACCTCTCCAGCCTCCTGACCTGCTCCAGAAGCCTCAGGGCTCACAGCCACGCTATTCCACTGCTGAAATACCTATTCCTTCATTTCTCATCCTAAATGTTGCTTCTTCAGAGAAGTCTTCTCTGCGGTTAAGCCTGTCTGTAAGACACTCTTATAACACCAAGACTGAAACCGCAACAATTCAGTATTATGTGATGTGCCCACTCTCCATCCAGGGATCCCAGGAGCCCAAACATTTGCACACAGGAGCTCCCAACTTCTCATGTGAGCTATACTTACTAGTTAACTGCATTCTCATGGAATCTGAGGAACAGGAAACCTTGGAATTGGAAGACAGGTCATCTAACACACCTTCTCTAACATGAAGGTGCACAGAATCCCGAGATAGTGCTAAATGCAAATTCCAATTCAGTAGATCAGGTGTGGAGCCTGAGATTCTGCATTTCTATCAAGCTCCCAGGAGACGCTGTGGCTGCTGATCTCTGGACCACACCGAAAGTAGCAAAGATCTCACAGATGGGCACTCTCCAGTACAGTACCCAACCAGCCACCTGTGGCCACCAAGTACTTGGCTCATGGCCAATCGCGAGTCAGATGGGCTGCGAGTATGAAATCTGTACCAGATTTCCCAAGGCTTAGTAGAAAAAAAAAGAATGCAAACAGCCACAGCCATCATTTTAGGTACCAAAATAACAATATTTTGAATATATTAGGTTCAATAAATAAATCATGAAAAATAATTTCATGGGTTTTTTTTTACTTTTTAAAATATGGTCACTAGAAAATTTTAAATTTCATATGGAGCTCACATTGTATTTCTATCAGACAGTGCTGTCACAGAACTTCCCGTGAAATACAGTAAGGCCCACAAAAGTAGCATCCCCACAGAGTCCCATGAACAGCCCTGCAGCTTCCTCGTAGGAGTCCCCGCTCCGCTTATACACAATGAGGACACTTTACCTGCCTCCTGCACCTTGTGAACTTCCAACAAACGCTGCAGTGTAGGGGGTTTCCCGAATTAATTTGACCTCTCTGTAGCAGCACAATGTCCCAGACTCACTTTTCAGGCAAATTCCCATGACCCTTCCCAAGCTTGCCAAATTGGGAGTCTCTGGGAATGGGGTCCAGGAATCTAATTGTTTTAATAATCAGATGATTCTGATGATGTTATCTTGGAAACACTCGAGAGTATTCTTTGACTGCTGCTTGAATACTGCTAGTGACAAGGAGTTCATTACCTTGTAAGGCAGACTGTTTCACTACCGGGCAGCAAACACTGTTGCAACAGCTCTTATGCACTGGTGAAATTCTATCACCATCATCAGTACCTTAAATGGGCCTCAAAAGAAGAGTCATCTGACCAAAGGTTATAACTTATAAGATCAAGTCAGGACATAGGGCTTGCCAAGCCAAATCCTTTGTTTTATAGCTAAGGAGCTACTACACACAGAAGAGCAGGTCCTACTCAAGGTCACACAAGCATACAGAGGTAGACATCAAACTCCAAAGTCAGTGCTCACTCCTGACAGTTCTGCCTCAGACTTTGGCAGCAAAATACCCTTCTGGCTCTGACCAACCATCTCAGACCACCCAAAGGCCTGGTGCCAATTCCCATTAGCTCTAACAAGTCATCTTGAAGGCCCCCTTCCACCTCTAATTACCAGAATGAGACCCGGGTAATGCCTGACAGGCTCTTCCAGCTGATGCTGAATCTGGCACAGGGGCCCCAACTCCTAACAAACGCCTCACCTACCTGGGCACATTCTCCTGAGCTAGGACAGCAGCCAGCCTCCTTCCAAGGGGTAGAAATGTCCACTGGGCACACCAAATACCTCACCAGATACTTACATCCTAAAACTGTTTCCAGAAATGGAAACAGCCAGCAGCACCCCTGTGGGCTCAGTGCCTGGGGCAAACTCTGTGAACTGGCTTCCCCTCTGGCTATAAATTAACAGAAGCCCCACACCCAGCAATCTAGAAGCCCCCTGGGGGGGGTGCATGAGTTGTCCCTCTCTGCATTCTCTCTGGGGAGCTGTGAGGAGCTCATGGTCTGTGATTTCTTCACAGAAAGATCCACTTCCTTAGGTATAAATAAATTGGTTGTTCTCTGACCATCTCTTCGATAGCTCATAAAAATGGGAGAGGCAGAGGCTTTGGAAGACACAGGGCTGGGAGAAGAGACAGCAGCATGGAAGGAACAGACAGAAGACTGATGTCACTACTGTGCAGAGAGGGCGCTCAAGGGTGGAGCTACCCTTTCCGGCCATTTGGATTCCATCGGCATAGGGAGCAGGACTCCGCGAGTGGCCCTTGCCCCTGTACCTCCTTCCATGTGCAGGCCTTTACACACTTGTCCGCGTGCTCTGTGAACTCACAGTGTACCTCCAACGTCAGGTCACTATGGTGTCACTCAGGAGGAAGAAGGCCTCCAATTAGGCAGAGAAGCAGATGCTTCTTGCATAGAAAACTGGGCTGGAGGGAGCAAGGGGTGACTTGTGAGCTCCTGAACATCACACTCTCCATCGGGAGAAGCTCAACAAGCACTGAATGGCTAATAAGCAGCACAGAGAACTACACTTCGCCATTGCCTTCAAGTGCCTTGGTAGCTTATTATAGGTGTTCTGCGTGGTGGCCATGGATACCACACTGTCAAGGAAAATAAGATATCAGATTAGCAAAATGATGCATTTTTTTTCTTTCCTGTGTATCAAGAGTTCCCTCTCCTCCACCCACTTTCCCTGGCCCCATCTCAAGCACAACCTCTCTTTGAATATTCCTTGCATTACAGAATGCAATTTACAGATAGAAAAAGCAGGGTCCTGGATTTCTTTTTAATATAACAAATCTCAGTTATCTCAAAAAGATGCCTCGTCTCCACCTCCTCCCTACTGAACTCCAATCAAGGTGCCTACTTATCTCCCCCTGAAGAAGGGAGAGTGCCTACCTCAAATGGTTCTCAAACTTTCATGCACCTAAGAATCACCTGAGAGCTCACAAAACAGCAGATGGATGACTCCCCTACAGGCTCTGATTCTGTACACCTACTCTGGAGCTCAGAAAACCATCATCATAACCAGTTAGGCACATCTTGAGAAGCTCTGATCTAACAGTTTTAAGCAACCCCGATCACAGATTCAGAGATTTCTTTTCAGAAAATATTTGGTTCAAGTACTAACTCTGCTTTATCAAGTTAAATCCCTGGGTCCTCCTTCCCTGAATCTGTCCAGTCTTGGAAAGCCATGAGCTTTAATGCCACTTCACAAGTAGTGAAACAATTCAGTGAGTGGCACCTACTCGCCATCTTTTATACTACAGCCAAGCTCTAATAGACCTGTAAATCTTGAAGAATCAAAGGAAAGAGGGGAGGGCCACAATTCTAAAGAAAGGGGTGACACTCAGCTTTCAAAGTAGAACCTAAGGGCTTTCCACATTCAAGTTCTCTGGAGCAACATTACAAAAGGTATTAATTCTACAGGCCTGGGAGCTAGGGTTGCGCCTGTATCTTAAGGTGAAACTTCATCAAGCATGTAGGCCAGAGATTCCAGGCCTACTTAGAGCTTTTCAGGTATTCAGTGTTCAGAAAGCATACCTTGCCACTTTCTTGAGAAAATCATTTTCTCAGCTGCTCCAGCACAGATTATGTATACCAGTGTTGACCACTAACTCACCAAGTGCTGACTGACCATTTTCTCTATGGGAATCATGGGCTGTATCAGAACAAATCACAGAACCAGCTCTTGGAGGGCTTCTACTTGAAATGGGAAAGTAAGACATTTAGAATCAGAACCACATTTAATGGGGGGCAAGGAGGCCCTGAGGACATGAAGCTGTCCACCAAAAATCCTGGAGAAGGGGCGTCTGGTGGTTCAGTTGATTCAGCATCATTTGGCTCAGGTCATGATATCACAGTTTGTGAGTTTGAGCCCTGTGTCAGGCTCTGCATAGACAGCTCAGACCCTGGAGCCTGCTTCAGGTTCTGTGCCTCGTTCCCTCTCTCTGCTCCCTTCCTATTCATGCCCTCTCTCTGTCTCTCAAAAAATAAATAAATGTTTAAATAAATTTTTTTAAACCTGGAGGAATGTGAACCCAAAGAATGACTACTTTTTCTATCCCTCCTCTAAGCCCAGAAAAACTAGAAACCTGAACTGTATTATCCGGGGAATAATGAGTCTTTCCCATCACAATGGAATATAGGTAATATTTATGCTAAATCAAACCTCTCAGGCAGTCATGGTAGAGAAAACGATGGAAGAACATGTCAGAGAAGGCCAATATGCACATCTGGGGAGGGTACAGAAAGGACGTATAATCCAAGTTATAATGGACAGTTATGCTCTTGATGTATTATGGTCCCCTATCTCCTTGAGCCCAGGGGTAAACATCTGCTCCCACTTCCACTTATGACTTCCCCAAATCCTGTCTTTGTGATGGTTCCTGTACTAGCACAAGAGAAAGCCAAGGTAAAGGCCCAATTTGCCACCATGTTGGAAGCTAGCCTCCTCCAATCATCTGCAGTATGAAGGGCCTTCTTTTAAAAAGCCACCCATCCATCCACAGTTCATCTACCAATGGCAGGAACAGCACTGTGCCTGTGCTTAAGACACAATAGTGACAATATAGAGAACAAACAGAGGGTTACTGGAGGGGTTGTGGCAAGGGAGATGGGCTAAATTGGTAAGAGGCATTAAGAAATCTACTCCTGAAATTATTGTTGCACTGTATGCTAACTAACTTGAATGTAAATTAAAAATAATAAATTTTTAAAAAAGACACAAGAGTGACAAGAAGACACAGCCCCTAATCCTCCCACAGAGCCCACACAAGACACAGACAAGTAAGCAAGCCCTGTGAATACAATGTTCTAGGAGAAGGGTACACAAAGATGCCACTTGACTCACTTCTCACAGTGCTCTTCTCACCCAACACATGGGTGTCAGAGTGGGACTCCAGAGCCAGGACAAGGAGGCAAATATCAACCAGATCTAGTGACAGCCTCTACTCCACAGTTCTCTGTGACCTGCCTTCTCACCTCCTCTCATGGATACCACAGCCACCAGACAACGGCCTCACCCTCCTGGCTCTCTCTAGCCTGACTATAGCTTCAGCAGGTCTGCTCCAGGCTTTCTGTCACTGCCCTCTCTCCACTTCTGACTTTCTCCTGGGCCATTTCCCCTGAAGCAGTAGGATAATACAAGAGTCAAAGATAAGAGCTCCTTCCAGAAAATCTAGATGAGAAATTCTCCAGAAAACAAAGTAAATCTTTAACCATCTCTGGCTCCAAAAGGCAAGTTGGTAGATGTGAATGTCAGGATGTCCCCCAATCCAGGCCTAGATGAGGTACCAGGTGCAGTGGTTGAAAACACAGACTCTGAGCCAGACTCCCTGTGGGAACTACAGCTTTGACACTGATTGGCAGGGTGGCCTTGAACCATGTATTTAATTTCTCAGGGGCTTGGTTTCCTCATCTGTGAAAGAGTATCTGATTCGCCATGTTATTATGAAAATTAAGTGTCTTAATGTATAATGCACTTCAAATTATACCTGAAACATGGCAAGAGCCTTGGAAATTTTAGTAAAATAAAATAATTGTCCTTTCTCCCCATTCAACAGCATATACGAAGGTCATCTAGATTCTATACCAAGTCAGGTCACAATTCCTACCATATGTTGAGAGGTAACCAACACTGACTGACTGACTGCTGTATACCAGCCACTGGTATGGGTGTTTTCATGTACATTATATATCTCAGCAAACCTAGCATATCAAAATCATTACCTCCAGTTTTACAGATAAGGAGACAGAGGTCCAGAAATTCTTCTGACCTGGTTAGGTACTAGCAACTAACTCCATGACTATAAAGCTTTGTAAAGATCCATAAACCTCCTAAATTCCTCGTGTTGGTATTTGTTTCCACAGATAGAACAAGAATTGAGCCCAAAAGGGGATGGGGTTTATAAAGAAGAGTAGAGCTGGAAAGACATCCCTCTTCTCTGCTCAGATCTGTGGAGAGAGAAATCACAGGAGACAGAATGTGTGTGTGTGTGTGTGTGTGTGTGTGTGTGTGTGTCTGAGGTAGAGAGAAAAAAGCAAGGTTCGATCAGATCTGAAGAAAGGTAAAGCTGGGGGGCAGACATGGACCTAGAAAGAGGTCATAGAGTTTAACAAGAGTAGTGTCTGGCATGGTCTGATTCTTGGTGGAGATTCAAACCTAAGCAATCTGGTTTCAACGACCAGCTCACCATTTCTCCTGTCCTCTGTCAAAGGCAGACATCAATAATCGATCATAGCACTCGTGCCCTCAGGCCTGGAAACAATCCCAGCCTTCAGACTCCAGGAAGTCCTGTCAGTCAACCAAAGTTGACTACTAGATAAAATCTATTTGCCATCCCTTCTCTTCACCAAGCTGTCAAAAGGAGATTAAGAAGCCCCTGGTCTTCAAAGGCTAGATAATCTACTTCAGGAAATGATTAGGACACAGGAAACAAGTGATAATATATATTCTTAGAACTTCCTAGGTGAATCTTAGTTACGAATTCTGGAAAAAAAAATCAATGAATCAATGGACTAGGCAATGCAGTACAATTAACTATGCTTTCTGAAACTAATGATTCATTGCTTTCTTAGCTTAAACTTTTAGAATACTTTATGATTTACAAATTACCATCACTTGACTCTCACAACTACCTAAGCAGGTGGGCAGGCACCTTGTAATGTGTAAAGCATAAAACTCTTATTAGTTTTAGTGGGTTGTCAAGTTTTTAAGTAGGTAGTCACCTCTGCAAGTAATTTCCTTTGCAATTCTCATCCCCCTCATTTCTTTTTCCTATTGTTGCATCAGCCAGAACCTCAGAGCCTTGCTACTCAGTGTATAGTCTGTGAAGCAGTAGCACTATAAACTGGCTCAAAATGCAGAATCTTAGGTCCCACCCCAGAACTCTAGGAATCTGCATTTTAATAGGATCCCCAGGTGATCTGCATGCACATTAAACATTGAGATACACTGCTCAACTGCCTGTTGAGAAATTAAAAAAATAAAAAGTGTCCTGATTTTTATTCTGACTAAAAAAAAGAGTGTGTCTCTATTTTCAACATTATTTATGATGCTAATTATAAGTGTTTTTGAAAGAGACCCTATGTCAGTTGAAGCAGAAAGTTCTATGCAAATACTAATAACTACGTAAAAAATAAAGGTCTAGAGAAGTTCAAGTGTCTGCCACAGGATCACCCAGCTTGTAAATAACAGATCAAGTACAAAAGTCTATGCATGTGCTGCTCTAATGCTGCCCGGTCATTACAGGTAGAGATGGACTGATAACAAATTGTTCATGCCTAGCATGAAGCTCCCAGCCATATACATATTTGATGAATGGATGAATAAATGAATGAATAAATTTCACTGTACTTTCCATGAGGTTCCCCCATCCATACATATTTGGTGAATGAACAAATGAATGAATGTCATTGTACTTTGCTTTATGTAATAGGTTTATTTCTGCATAGCTGAATGAATATTACATTTTAGATTCTTGACTATTTGTGAACCACATGATTCACTGTGCAAGAAGAAATCTCTATTTTAAGGTACCCTGTACTAAATCCTTTCACAAAGAGAGGGGGAAAATTTTGCTTCATGAAAATGTACTCCTTGATAGATTTTAATCAACAAGTGTTGATTGGGCACAGCTGTGTGCCTATAACTGTCTTAGGTGCTAATAAGGATTCAGAAGACATAAGACAGTAATGTTCAGATTTAGCGTGCACCAGAATCACCTGGAGGGTTTATGAAACCACAGATTGTGAACCTAACCCTCATTCCCCAAGTCTCTCATCCAGCAGGTCTGGAGAATGGGCCAAAAATTAGCATTTGTAACAAGTCCCAGGATGATGTGTCCAGGGATCCCACATTGAGAAGAACCGACATAAAGTTCACCCCCTGCACCTAAGACAGTGGTTCCCACCTCAGCTGTATATTTGAGTCATCTGGGAAGCTCTTAAAACTACTGATGCCCGGTTCCTTCCAACAACCAGGTGAATCAGAATCTCTGGGGGTAAAGCCCAGGTACTGGGATGTGTCATAGGTTCCCCTGTCGTTTCTAACGTCGTCAGAGTTGAGCACCAGTGAGCGTTAGAGTTTAGCTGGAGACATAAGATAGAAATGCAAGAGGAGTCCCAGGGCACTGGGCACCGGAAGCAGCTGGTGCCAGCTGGAGAAAGTCAATGGTACACACCTCGCATCACATCATTAGTCTGAAACTGGCCACTGCAGGGGTATTTTTACTACAGAAATTGGCAAGTGCTCTGGATCAGGGCTCTCCCTGCTCTCCCAAGATAACCTTTATCAAACACCTACCAGCACACCGCTGATTAGAAGGTACGTGTGACAGGGACCAAATGAACAGTCAGGCAACAAACACTAGAAAGATGAGAAGAAATCTCACCGGGCTACAGTGGACGTGGAGAATTTAACAGAAGTGGTGAGCCCAGAGATGGACGGTAAAGGATAGATAGGATCTGTATGGAAAAGTCATCTGCCTGGGAGAACAGTAAGAGTGTATGTCTGGAGGTGGGAGAGGGCAAGGTGCCTCTGGGCAGAGTTAGGATTCTTGTCACAGAAAAGTGCCTCTCTGAAAATCTGACTTCAAAAGTTTATGGGTTTCCATAGAAAAGTGCATACATGCAGTATGGGATCATGTATTGGCCAAACTTTCCGTTTGGATCATTAAGGATCATTAAGACAAGCAGGCCACGGAGTAATTATCTAACCCCACCAGTGCCTCTGGGGAACCTTCTGACTTTGTACCAGTCAACAGCTTGCAGGCAGTGCTTGAGACGCACTGTAGGCGAGCCTGTTGGCCTCTATCTTCCTCCACTGATGATACCATTCTAATTGACCCCATGCACCTCCTCCAGAAACCCCTAGGGTAAAATCCTAATTCCCTAATTCCCAAGGGGAGATGGAACTGTCAATATCCATTCGGGGCCTTGGAGCCTCTGTAAGAAGCAGACACATCTGTTTGTTAGAAAACCAAGATGTCAGAAATGAGAAAAAAGAGAGTTGGCAGAGGAGAGGAGGAGCTTTGTCTCTCACTCCCTCCCCCAAAAGGTCAAAGGTAGGCCTACAGGAGTCACTTCTGCTCATTTCCAGTACTCAAATTTTTGCCCTGGGTGCTTTTCACTCCTGCGTCTGTGGGGTGGGGGGCGGGGGGTTGGAGGCAAGAAAAAGAATAATACCTATGAATATTTCATGCAGCACCTCTGCTGACTTTTTAGTTCCCTGAACATCCATGAAAGTGCCAATGCAATAATGTCATTGCTTGCTCGTCATTTTCTACCTGGCTGTTTGGGAGGAAAAAAAAAAAGAAATGATAATTCCTTGCTCTGACTGGGAGGTCACAGGAAATCATCTACCACTTGTACTAAGGTTTTTGAAGATCAAAAGGCTAAACAATCACATTTTCATTTATTTGGCATCATTCAAAGAGGGAGAATTGCACAGACATACATTTTCCAGATAAATGAAGCTTACCCTTAAGCACCTGATTTGTTTTTGAATTTTAGCCATTTTAAATGAAAACTACTCTAGAATGGTACTCACTTCCCTATTTTGTTAGACAAAATACATGGAGCAAAATGTAACCTTTTTTGTAGTACTTCAGAATTCTCATTGTGAACAGTATTTTGCCATCCTAGAACACAGAGGATGGCTGAGCTTATCGTGATGCGTAAGACTGCCTGCCCTGAATTAATAGTCTTACACCAGTAAGCTTTCCGGAGTCCTGGTTCTGCTTTTTTTCTTCACACTTGTCCACTTTCTTGACGCCAGTCTGCCCACCATCACGTCATGCCTACATCATGCTGTTTGCCCGTAGTGTTCATTCCCCACCCCCACTTGCTTCCCAATTATAATGTGTTACTCTAAATTTGCTAGGACTTGGGAAACTTAAGAACTGACATCATTAGAACAGTATGTAGAAAGAGAATTAATAGATTCTGAACAGGGGCCAAAGGCAGTGTCTGCTAAGTAAACTGTGTGACCTTGAGCACATAAAAACTCTCAATGTCTTGCCTTTGCATCTCTGAACCGTATTTACTTATTTATGATCTCCTGATGCATCCTGGACAGCAGAGTTTGCCCAAGAAGCAATCCTTAATAAACATCTAGTGACGTCTAGCGTTTAGTGATTTTTAATTAGCATGTGTACATACAGGTATTTATGGGTCTTCATAAATATATGTATATTGAGCACCGACAGTGTGCTCGGTGCTCTGGTGACAAAGGTTGTGAAATCCTTTATACAATCAGCTCGGTCTGGCAGAGAGGCAAAACTCGCACCACCCCACTCCTGTTCATCTCTTCACCCTCTCCCCATCCCGCACTTCGGCTGAGCCGCCATTCTCCAGCCACTCCAGCAGGCAAGTGCCAGGACCACCACCCGCTCTGGAGCTTTGCACTCTGCACTACCCGGAACTCTCCTTGCAGGTCTCTGTGTAGCTGGCTCCTTCTGCCCGTTCAAGTCTCAGTGCAGCTATGCCCTGCTCTGAGAAGCCGCCCTGTCTTCATGATGTCCAGCGGCCCCCACCCCCTTCTACCATATTTCTTTGGTTTATTTTCTTTATACAGTCCTCCATGGTGACATTATTCTGATCTACTCACATACTTATCATCTACTCGCCCCGCTGCTGATAAGCTCCCTGAACACAAGGGCCTCCTCTGAGTCAGCCACCATCCAAGCACCCCCAGGACTACACTGGGCCCTCTGCGGAGCACCTGCTGAACCAGCAAAGCAGCACAATGGTTAGAATGCAAGGTAAGGTGTGGGGAAGAAGGGCAGAAAACACGCAACCAAGCATGGATGTAGAAACAGATCTCAAGAAGGTGGGTTCTGAGCTGGATCTCACATGGTGTGTTTAGCACATAGGCAAGGAAAGTCCAGCGGTATTCCAGATAAAAGGCCACATATAACAGACAAAAAATATACATGAAAATAACCCCCCCCACAAAATCTCAGCCTAACAATTCACTGTCCAAGAATCCCCATGCTTGTAGTACTTCAGAATTCTCATTGTGAACAGCCTATATTTTTACCATCCTAGAAAATACAGGATGTCTGAGCTTAGTAAGACTGCTGCTGGGATGATATTAAGAGACAGAAGACCCTCATTGTCCTTGTCCTCCCCAGATGATGACTTCCCCTTCCCCAAACCTGAGAGGGCACTCTCCCTTCATTTGAAGCCTGTGTTAGTTTCTAGGGCTACTGTAACCAAGTACCACAAACTGGATGGATTAAACCACAGAAAATTTTTGTATCAGAGTTCTGGGGGTTAGAATCTAAGATCAAGGTGTGGACATGTTGCTTCCTTCCAAGGGCCGTGAGAGAGAAGCTGTTCCAAGCCCTTCTTCCATAGCTGGTGGTTTGCTGGCAATCTTTGGTGTTTCCTGGCTGGTAGATGCATCCCCCTAATCTGCCTGTATCTTCAGTACGTGTCTGCATCCGAATTTCCCTTAAATAAGGATCCTGGTCATACTGCTTTATGTACCCACCTGACTCCAATATGAACTCAAATAATCATATCCCAATGACCGTAGGTATTTCCATATAAGGCCACATTCTGAGGTCCTGGGCATTACATGACTTCAACATATGAATTTTAGGGGGACAACCCAGCCCCTAACAGAGCCTCAGATTTAAAATCAGTCCTGGGGAGCCTGGATGGCTCAGTCAATTGAGCATCCAACTCTTGATTTTGGCTCAGGTCATGATCCCAGGGTCATGGGACCAAGCCCGACTTTGGGCTCCACACTGTGTGGATTCTTTCTCTCCCTCTCTCTGCCCCTCTCCCATTTGCATGTGCTCGCTTGCTTATTCTCTTGCTCTCTCTCTAAAATAAAAGAATAAATAAAACAAAATCAGTTTCCCTAGCAGGAGCAGCCTCAGCGGGGCGAAGGCATGTCAGGGGTCGA
The DNA here is from genome assembly GCF_008692635.1 of Crocuta crocuta. Lineage (NCBI taxonomy): Eukaryota > Metazoa > Chordata > Mammalia > Carnivora > Hyaenidae > Crocuta > Crocuta crocuta. The sequence goes on along the minus strand of NW_027533395.1, from coordinate 3,858,113 downwards.
ACTGGGAAGCCCACGGAGACAGACTGACCTTGTCAAGCCACTAAGTGGGAAATTCAAAAAGGACAGGCCCCTGGGTCTGAGATACAACCTGGGAGAAAAACATGAGAGGCACAGGATCTCTCCTTGAACTCAGAGACAGCCACAAGACGGGAGGACCAGCTGGATCACTTTATCAGCTCTCAAGTCTTACAAGGTCCTACCTGTCATTTTTAAGCGATGAGACACAGGGCATTTGGAAAACAAAATATCCTGGAGCCAGATCTTGAAGAGAGACTGGACAGATGGGAACATGGAGATTAAGTTTCTCATCTGCAAAATGAAAGGCTGGATAACTGTACGGTACCTATGGACCCTTTTTGTCATGGTGATCTACACCACCAAGTCCTAGCTAGGACACAGTTTAAGCTGGTAGCCACGTGACAAACATCATCAAATAGCTGAAGGAAGGACAAACATAACAATGAGCCCACAGCCAAGATAAAATGTAGTAATCCTCATTCTAGTTAACATCCCTAAAAAGAAAAGGAAAAAAAAAAAAAAAACAACAACACTAGGATATGGGTGAAAGATCACTGCCCTCTGGAAGTAGTTAAAATTGAATAATATTGTAGCCACTGCAACAGAGTAGTGCAAACATACCCCAGGACCTAATTAGACTTCCAAATACATAGCACATAGGGCCCGTCAGAATTTTCTTTGGCTCCAACACAGATCTCAGACCTTTTCTCCTCACCCAGACCTATTGGTTGCGGGGTCCAGTCTAAATCCATTCTTCGGCAGGAGGGTCCCCAAGCCATCTGCTCTGAGAAGCATCTATTTCTGGGGCTGAGAATTCTCCTGTTTCCACGTCTCAGCCTGATGGAGTTCTTCCCGCAAAGGGCTAAAAAGCCACAGCCGAGAATACAATCAAAAGAAGGACAACCTGTAATCTTGGCTTNGCAGGTAGAAGAATCAGCATACACCTGTGCAGTGAGACTTCTCCTGGAGAAAATGAAAACGCCTCACTTTAATGCCAGGGTTTAAGAAGAGAAATCTCTTCAGAAATGAGAACTCAAAAGAAAGGAAGGGGAAAAGAAAGAAATGGGGAGAGAAAGTTCACGCCCCCAAACTGAATTTCAAACCACTACAGCAAAGCAATATCCAGCTAAGAAAAAACAAGAGGGAAACCTATCCCTCTGACAATAAAACCACAGCCCACCAAACAGACAGGGAACACAGACGCACAGGTGGGGGGCCTGGAGCTGAAGCATGAAGGGGAACACAAGACTCGGAGACCATCACTAAGAGGAAAGTGCAGCCAGAACAAAGGGGCCCACACGGGCAGCCTTCGCTGCTGCACCTGCCCGCTGTCTGAAGGTCGAGCGTCCTCAGCCCTGCATCTGAGAGCTTTGCAAATGAGATGAAAATCAGCCTGCAGTGAGACTTGGGATGCACTGAGGACAAGCACTAATGGCAATTATCTAGTTTTAATAACTGGATAATTGCTGACCAGACCAGGAGAGGCCAAAAGGCCAATGCCTTTGCTTTGCCAAGGAAACCAAGGGTTAGGTGTTAACCGCATAAAATTAAGTGGGCTGCTGCCCTGGTCACTTGTAATTGGGCCATGCTGCCACATGATGTGGGGACAGACCATTTGGGTCAGGGGGCCTCTGGCAGATCCACCTGGACAAAGCAGGCACAAACTTTTGTGAGCTGTAATGGGACCAAAAAACAACAACAACAAAAAAAACCTTAACTTGGACAACAGCAGCTATTCAGTGCTGGAGTGGGTCTGAAAATAATGGTTGATCTTGAACGTGGATACAGACATTGCAGCTTCAGCAGAAGCCAAGTGACTATCTCAGGGGGGTCCTAAAAGCAGGTGGAACTGCTAAGAAGTCAAGTCCTTAGCACTCAGTCACAGAAATCACTAATCTGAAAGTCGGGAAGATTTCCCCAGGCACCAGCACAGCGCGTGAACACCCAGGATCCCAGCCAATGTGCCGCCAGCAGCTTGTAAAGGGAGGTATTTAACTTCCTCAGGGATTCATACTCAAAGCATCACCCTCACCAGGGTCCATGCCCCGTGAGGTCCACTGATTCCACAGGCAGTCACCACTCTGCATACTCCCTCCAGCATCCAACCCTGCACTCAGGCTTTCTCCACTCTCTGGATGATTTCTCCCCTCCCACTCAGACTTCATCCAGGACCTTCCAAGTTCCACCTGACCCCATCCTTACCTTACCCAGAAAGGCTGTTAATGAAAAAAGTGCTAAATAAGCAACACCTTCCCTGGACAGTTAGTTACCCTTGCTGCACCCTTTGAGCCTTCAATTAATTTCAAGCTCAACGGGTACTTAGAGATCATCCAGTCCAACTTTATGGACAAAAAAAGAAACCAAAGCCTAGGCAGGTTGCTTGGCTTATCCAGACATTCTTTTGTTAATTTCTATTTCATCTACTGGACTTGCATCTGTCCAATATGCTATATGTTTCCAAAAGGCAGAGTCCCTATATTATTCTGTATGTTAATCTTTTATATACCCCCATAGTAGTTAACATGAGACCAGACAGAAGTAGACCCTTAGTAAATATCTGTCCATCATTGGACACTTTCCTCTGTGATTTATTAAAGACCTAACTCCAGTAATAGTGCTATTGGGCTCAGAATAGCCTTGACTTCCTCCAACCACATTGATGAGGAGCCATATAATAACCTAATAATTTTATAGAAGAGTAAACCACTCTGGCTGGTGTCTTGCATGGAGCAGGCAATAAGGAAGGGAGAAGGATTGGCCCTTCATCCTTAACCAGATATATCATAATTGAGTCCCTACACACTAACTGGGTGTACATTATTTGCCAGCTTTGTGCCAGTAATGGCACTTGAAAGTCAAAAGACGTAGTCCTTGCTCTTGAGGAGTTTCAATCTAATGGGACAGACAGACAAGAGCACAGAACATTATGATTCCATGTGACAAGTGTGATGACAGAGGAAACGCAAAGTAGAATCATTCTAGATCATTAAAGGAAATTCCATTTCTCTTTCTTTGACTCACCAACATGTTCCCCATGAACACAATATGGCTGGCTTGACTATTTGCCGAAGCCCCCAGCACACCTCAGCACACACTCTCCTCACCCAAAATGTCTCCATTTCCATGTAATTCTAGGTCATTTTTGGAACTCAAATTTCAAGTTCAATTCTAAATTGTTTAGGATTATTCCTTTCATCGAGGCTCTCCTTAACTACTTTATAACTTGCTTTCTGAAACAAAATTTACTTGGTCTATTATGATATTTCTCATCCAATTCTTATGCTCTTACTTAACTTTCATGTACTCCTATTATTGATACAAATTTTAAAATTTTTTAACTTTTCTTTTAGAGAGAGAGTGAGTGTGCACTTCCACAAGCAGGGAAGGAGAGAGAATCTCAAGCAGGCTACATGCTCAGCATGGAGCCCTAGAAGGGGCTCAATCCCACAACTCTGGGATCATGACCTGAGCCAAAGTCAGAAACGGACACTCAACCAACTAAGCCACCCACACACCCCATTTACCTAAATTTTAAATTCTTTAATAGTGGATCCCAAATTCTCTCATATAAAAATTTCACACATGGACAAGTCTCAAAAACACAGCAGGTGGCCAACATCTCTCCTTGCAGAAGGACTGCATGAATGAGTGAATGAATGAATGTGCCCTTTCATTAGGTCAGGTTTGAGTTGTTGTTCAACAATTCCAGATGAATCTATCCTCTGGCTGTCTCTTCTCCTCCCCATTACACACTAACACACACAGACACACGATACTATTTTCAAACAGAATGAGTTCACCTGGAATGCATTAGCCACAGATCTCTGCTAAGATTAGCCAGGTTATTTCAATAGCACCTTTTCTAATTTAATTTTTTCTCTGGCATCCCCCTCCAACCCACCCTGACTCCATCTGGACTTTTTTAGTGCTTGGGGAAAAGGAGAAAATGAGTAAACAAGCTGGCAGGAATGGGGTATAATTCTGTGGTTCAAACTGCCATCCTCTAATGAGTGGAATAACTCTTTATTGATGCTAATAAACGAGATGCTGATACATGGGCATGGAGGTCAGGCCTTTCCTGGTGGGGCCCCAGCAGGGACTGACTTCTGTAATCAGTTTTCATTCCTCTATGAATATCCCAAGCTATAAGCAGGCTGGATGGGAATCATTTCCTCGGTAAGTTTCTATGTCATGGCACAGCAAGCAAGGCCATAAGCCCAAAGATTGTTCTCAACCACCAAGCCCAGGGAAGCTTATATTTCAATGTCTCTCTTGGCTTCTCTGATTACAGCACCTAAAAACAGAAATGCCAGGGGATAAAGAGTTTTCTTCCACTGTTTTGGACTTTGTCTCTACCATGTGCTCGTAGCTGTAAGTGCATAACAAAAGTCCTGCCCTCTACAGGGTTATAGTCTAAGACAAGCATTAATGCAGAAGAGCCCATGACCCAAATCCAGCTACACATCCAAATCACCTGCAGAGCTGGCCATCAACAGCTGGAGAGATTATGACCTAGTAGGTCTTTGGAGGCATCTGACAGTCTGATTTTTAACAAGGGCCCCAGATGATCCTGATGCGGCCAGCCCATTCGACAGACTGATAAACAACATGGAAATACTGTGTCATGTGAAGTACATGTGCTCTTAAGTGAGACAGGCCTAGGTAGAAATCCCAGCTGTATTATATACTGCAAACTGGGGCAAGTTACCTCACCTCTGGGTAAGAATAGCTTCTTCAAAGAGTTGTAGGAATTTAAGCATGTAACACAAAATTAGTAGTGCAGGGTCTGGCCCATGGTAGAATTTTATTAAACAGAAAATGTCCACAAATAAAGGCTTTGAAGTCCTACCTCCCAGACTGTCTGGCCCAGTCCAAATGTCTCTAAATCATATTAGGTCTATCAAATTAAGGCTCTATTGCAGGATGCAAATATGATTTAGTCATTCCACATACATAAATGATTAGGGAAAAAAACATTCTTGGGGTTTCTGAAAACATGGTCACCATAATGATGGCATAGAATTCCCTAGCTCCAGGTCAGCTTTGGACTTTTAAGTCACTGACCTCTGGAGAATATCATGATAATGCTGCCTTATCCATAACATGGTACTAAACAAAACGACAATGTCATGCTAGAAAATAAGATCATTGATGAGGAAGTCCTCTGAAAAGTGTACCCTAAAATAATAAAAATATCTTTTTTAAAGCCACATTTACTGGAAACAGAGGGAAAAACTATCAACAAAGTCATTAGAATCCTTCTTTTCCTTCTATTACCAAATTTAACCATTTGTATAGTATCAGGAAATGGGCTTTGGATTAAAGGTAAGTGTTGCTATCGGCAAACACTTGCATTCTTTCTGTTCTTGTTTTTACACATACTTCATAGTCAGCACATCTGTCAGAAGCCAGCCTTAATGGCAGCCTATGCAGGACTTGAGCACATATGTTCTCCTCCTGACATGATCTGGCTCATCACTCTACATGAATGTAGATCACTTTTCCTTTTACATTTCTTGGCAAGAAAATTTGCTGGTAAATATCATTTAACCTTTCTCAAATAGTGAAGGCAGCCCCGGTTCCATCCATCAAATGGATTCCTCACTCTTAATTTAAAATATTAGAAGGTGCCCTAAACCTTTTTCTGTGGGGGAGACCTAAGCAAATCTTATTTGGATAGATTCCCTATGGTTATCTAAAGTTAATGCCAGATTCTTAAAAGATACCTAGCCAGGTACAGCATTTAATTAAAAGAAGGTCAGTCAATAGAGTAGACATACTCCTACTTGAGTAGTTAATTGCTAGAAAGAATTTAATAAATTATTTTTGAAGCCAAAGTTCCTGTTTCCATGAAGGCTTTTTTTTTTTTTTCTTAAAACTCTCACTGAATTCCATCAGCAAACTCTTTCCAATGTCATTAAATAGACAGTGACAAACAACTGTTTTAGGCATTCAAGACACATAGAAAATATTTAAACTTTCTCTTTTAAGCCCACAATAACTATCTGAAACCCAACAGTAACTTCATTATTATATACCTCCTCAGACTGCTCAGGAAAGATTCAGATGAAAGTAATTAATTCCAGCTCACAAAGCCAAGAGCTGGGGAAAGATGGTATATTTCAATCACTGAGCACACAGAGCAACGATCACAATGGAACACACCTAACATCCTCTAGATCTCACTGTCAAGAAAATGGAAGAGAAAGAGATGATGAACCTGGGACTCAGCCAGAGAGCTGGGGAACCCACAGCACAACTGAAAGTTGTGCCCTTCAAGTCCTTCCACTTGTCCTCCCCCCAATGGCCATTCCCCACCCCACTGAGTTGGTCAACTGTGGCATCATACTCAACTCCACAATCCAAACCTTGCCCCACCCTCCACAATGGTTTTTCCTTAAGAGCCCGTGTTTAGCTTGAGCTTTTAGAGAAAAACCACCAAAAACCATTAACCATGGTTTAACATGTAGTTCTCCATTAGCATTTCTTCAGCTTTTAAGACAGAGAATGAGGTCTTAATTCAACTGAATAAAACCTGAATGGTGAAATTCCAGCCACTATAAAAGTCATTGCAGGAAACTATGAGAAAATATATCTGGGTAGGAGCCACCTCCACTTCCTTCCTCATATATTAAATAAGTGGGCAGCCACACAGCTGTAAATGCACTTTTCTGAAAATGTGATTCTTAAAGCTTGTATTTTTTATCCTAGAATGCCATGAATGTAAGCGATCTTGATTCTACCATCTCATTCCAGAGATGAGGAAGCTAAAGACCACCACCATTTACTGATTTGGCTCAAATCACACAGCAAGCTACAGCCACATCCGATTCACTCACTGTGCTTTACAAGGGCTTTGGAACGGTGGATAATCCTAGACTCTTCTGCCACTACTTAACCTTTACATCCAAACAGTTGCCAATCTTCATTTCATCTAGACAATAGCAATAGCCTCTAACTAGTCTCCCTGATTGCAGGCTTGCTTACCTCTTACAGAAGGGTGAGCACCGGTGCCACTCAAAACCTTAGTCCCCCNAGGAGGACACTTGTGGGGATGAGCACTGAGTGTTATGTGGAAACTAATTTGACAATAAACTATTAAAAAAAATAAATAAAATAAAATGAATCCCCTTAAAAAAAAAAAAAAACAACAACAACAAAAAAACACCTTAGTCCCCCTATTGCAGAATATACCAGCAACCTACAGGAATGTCTGTTGAGATTCACTCTACTTGGTGTTCTAGCCTAGGATTAACTTCCCATAATAGAAACTTCAATACCTCTTATTAAGAAGACTCATCTCATGACCAGGCATTCCTATTAGGAATTCATTCCTTATTATGAACCCCAATCTGTCCCCTTATGACTGTCACAGACTAGCACCAATTTGATACTATATTAAGCAGTCCTAATATCTCTTGTACCTGACACCCCTTCCTGTATCTAAAGGCCACTATCATGACTCTTCTCTGCTGTCTCTTTCTCTTTTCATATTAGTAAGCCCCCCATTTCTTCAAACAACCCCTATAGGACATGGCTTGAAATCTTCTGGCCATCAGTTTCTCTTTCTCCTCCATGTCTTCCAGTGTGTCCATATCCTACTAAGCATATACCAGAACAGAAAAATTATTCCCAACTAAAATACTACAACCACAATATTCCAAACTAAAAAGTGCAAGGTACAAGGAAATCATCCCCATTCTCATTCTACACTATACACCTGTCAACATAGGTTACGGGTTTGAGAGTCTTTTGGCTTATTTTATCAGAGTTGACTCATACTGTTTCCTTGGCCATTTAATAATATTTCACTCATGATACTAATTCTCTGAAACAGGAGGGAGCTCATCCGATTTTGGGCAGTTTAATTTTGGGATTTGTAGAACTTTACATTTATCCCTGCTACATTTTGTTCTGTTAGACTTGGCCCAGATCTCTGGTCTATAAATATCATTTTATATCCTGTTTCTGTCTTAGTATTCACTGTCCCTCCTACCTTTGTATTATTTGCACACTGGATGAATTGGGGGATATCTTCCCCAAACCAAGGGAAACGATGCCGGCATCTCTTAGGTAGACAGAGGGCAGGGCCAAGGGCAGCACCAGCCAGCAAGCTACTAGACTATTTCCAGATTCACTTTCAAGCATGGGTCAGTAGCCTTTGAGAATGATTTGTGACCAGTTATTAATCCATCCAGTTTCCCTTACCTACAAATACACATCCCTATTGATGATCACAAAGATTTCACAAGGAAATTGTTCAGATATGTTGCTGAGATTGTTTCACTTGTGTTATTTTTTTTTCTCACCTAACAGATTAGTGACCCTTACAAAAAAGGCTAGATTTAAGCTAGCATGAATTGCTTGCGTCAAATCCTCACAACATCCCCAGTGATCCTCACCACCTCCTCATTAAGCCCACTGCTCCAGGGTTGGGACACCCATCATCTGACATCTGTCTGTCTCATTCTTGATATTCCTCAGAGTCTTTAACAGTGATCTCCTATGTAATGCCTTTCAGAGCCATAGTGTAAATCTCCTGTGTGATAGAAGACTTGAATTTATTGAGATCAATATGATATTCTGCAAGTCTCTTCACACACCTTGTGGCTTTTCTCATGTATCTATGTTCATTTACACATGTTCATTGTACACTGTTGAGTCCAGAGAACATTCTCCTTGACATAGAAGACCAAACTGAAGTAGGAACTAAAGGGCTCTACTTCCTCCCTGTCACCCATCATTCTAGAGAACCTTCCCCAATATCCTTGTTCCAAATATTTCCAAAAACCTCATTCTTGTCCTTGGGGGGAGTTTTTTGAAAAATATAAAATTTCTGAAACTTTCCCTTCCAAACTATTCTTTTAGGTCAATGCTACTTACTAGTTTATATTAACATCCTTGCCTGTAAAATATTTCTAGACAGCTTAAAAAATCATGTCTGATGCTGATTAAGACAAAATAAGTTTAATAACTTTTTCTATGTGTCAATTTTCAAAGAACAATATTCAATTGCATTATTTTGCAAGGGACCTATGATTAAACGGTGCAGGCTCAGGAAATACCAATGAGATTATGGTTTTTATTTTTTTATTTTTTTAATGTTTTATTTATTTTTTGAGAGAGAGACAGTGTGAGCTGGGGAGGGTCAGAGAGAGAGGGAGGCATAGAATCTGAAGACAGGCTCCAGGCTCTGAGCTAGCTGTCAGCACAGAGCCCAATGAATGCTTAGCCAACTGAGCCACTCAGGCGCCCCAAGATTATGGTTTTTATTATTTTTTTNCTCAGCATAACACCCTCAAGGTCCATCCATGTTGCTACACATGGCCAGATTTCATTGTTTCTCATTGCCATGTAGTATTCCATGGTATAGATAAACCACATCTTCTTGATCCATTCATCTGTTGATGGACACTTAGGCTCTTTCCATGTTTTAGCTATTGTGGAGAGTGCTGCTATGAACATTGGGGTACATGTGCTCCTATGCCTCAGCATTTCTGTATCCAAGATTATGGTTTTTAAAAAAACGAAAACCTTTCCATGTGGAAATGTAAAGGAAAAAAATGGAAAATATCAAACATGTGAAAAATAAGCAAAAAATTCGCTAAATCTTATAAAAAGTAAAAGCTAGGAGAGTATACTAGTGAGGAGTCCTGCCTTTGTGTTCTGCAAAGCTGAAACTTGTTCAAATGCTTTCCTTCCTCTCACACTAGGTGCAAAATCATAAGACAGCTACCTCCTCTTTCTAAGGCCTCATCTCCTCGCTTGTGAAATATGCATAATCCTAGTGCCTGCTGCTTAGGGGGCTGAGAGAACTATAGAGAAAAGGAAAATAATGAAACTTTACAGTTACTGACATATAATAAGCACTCACTAAACTCTACAGTATTTTTTTAAGTTTATTTATTTGATAGAGAGAGAGAGAGAGCACGCACAAGAAAGTGGGGGAGGGGCAGAGAGCTAGAGAGAGACAGAATCCCAAGCAGGCTCCAAGCTGTACATGCAGAGCTCAATGAGGGGCTCCATCTCACAAATGATGAGATCATGATCTGAGCCAAAATCAAGAGTCAGATGCTCAACCAACGGGACTACCCAAGCACCTCAACTGCACAGTATTTTTTATACTCTCATTTGAAATCCACCACTGAATACTTGGGCCAAAAATGCCCCAATTTGTAAGAAGCATGAAATATGAGGTAGATATAAATAGCTAAGGAGAAAAGCAACCAGGAAAATAACTGATACAGAGGTCACATTCATGTCCAAACTAATAAAACCATCTCAACCTGGTTCTGGCTTTGTGCTATAACCTCCCTAAAGATGAGGTCCCCAAGGTATGCTTCTCTGTGGCCACCACATACATGCGCACGCACACACATGCACATACTCACACAAACACTATTCCGAGCAGAGTAAGGTACCCAGTAAGTGCTCAGTAACCATGCCTGACTGAGCAGTGATCTCCTCAGAGCTGAAAGCAAGAAGTAAATTCACAATTCTCCAGGCTACATGGAAATTAACTGCAGTAAATACACTGTATACCTTTCCCTGGGAACTACCTGACCCAGGCCTCCATGTGTTCCTATTTTTGCTTCATGGCTCTGGCCATAGCACATTGGTTTCACGGTGTGGACACCTGGCGACAGGTGGGAAAACTGGGTTCTTCCTCCCAGAAATCTGTTAAGAATCTAGTTATAAGATTGGTGGAGATCAGTTAAGAAAGGTCTACAAACTTCTACCCCTAAGGCTATGGAATTTCCCTAGTCCCCACCCTGTTTTGAGGCCTGATCTTTCTGGAAATGCCTGTAGTACTACAATATCTTTTCAACAAATTTTCTTTTTTTGCTTAAGGGAATTCCAGCTGGTTTCTGTTGCCATCATTATAAAAACAAAAAACAAAAAACACAGAACTAATACACAAATTAAAATAGAGAGACCAGTGGCTCCAACAGCCCAGCCCTGCCCACAGCCGCACAAGCTTTGGCTGATACAAACCACCAAAACAAGATCTCCTCGTTTACTACTTGTGAAATCAGATTCAATGGGACTCAGTTATTCAATCTTGTCACCAAAAGTATCACCAAACTCCATGAGATTATTATAGACTTTAGAATCAGACCACATGATAGCAAAGTCAGAATCTACCAAAAGAGAGATTTGTCTGAGAAGATTAATCAAGATGTAATAGAAAACTTAAGAGCCAATAATGACTGAGTACTTACTATAGGCTAACTACTGTTCTAAGAGCTTTTTCATACATTATTAGCATATAACCATGTGATTCGGAGTTATTATCAGTCATATAACCATGTGATTTGGGGTTATCATCAGTCCCATTTACAGATGAGGAGGGGTGCCTAGGTGGCTCCATTGGATGTGACCAACTCTTGATTTCAGCTCAGGTCATGATCTCACAGTTAGCGCAATTGATCGAGCCCCGCGTTGGGCTCTGAGCTGACAGTGCAAAGCCTTCCTGGGATTCTCTTTCCCTCTCTCTCTGACCCTCCTGTGCTGGCACATGCATGTGCGTGAGCTCCCCGTCTCTCTAAAGAAACATTTAAAAGAATAATAAAGATGAGGAAACTCAGGGACTGAGAAGTCAGGTACTTTCCTCATTGCTTGTTGGAAGCAGTTCCAGGCTTCAAACCCACTACTCTTAACAATGCACAGTAAGCTACGTTCCTCCAGATGCTAGGATATTCAGTGCAGAAGTGAAGCGATGAAGAGAGGAAAGTGTCTTGGGGGAGGCATTTTGCAATTTCTATGTACACTTATTCATTCATTCAATAGACACCGAAGCCTCCTACTATCAGCACTGTGCCAAGCACTGAGAACACTCCCAGGAGTGGTCCTCTTGTAGACATGAATCCCCAGCTCACAGGATTCATAGAATGCAGCCCAGTATCCTCTAGCACTTAGGCATCTGATAATATTCAAGGCTCAACCTACACACCACGTATGGGAAGTGTTTCTTGCCTCCCTACAATCTACAGGGTAGGTTAGCACTCCTCACTGATTCTCCAGGAACCTCAGGTATCTATCATAGACTTATCACAGCACTTTGGAATCCTCTCTGTATCAATTTACTCCCCTGTAATAAAAGCTATTTGCATACGTGTGACTGTGCTGTTCATCTTCTCACTAGGGCTGGTAAGAAGTCCCAGCACATGTAGGTGCTCACCAAATGTCTGTTAAACAGATTCCTCCATATGACCTGTTACTTCTTCAAAAGCCCATCCTTTGAAAACAAGTTACAGTACAACTCTTTGAGCAGCTGATCCACTGACAGAGCTGGTTTTGTCCCAAGTGAACCATTCTCTTTCATCCTGTCTTCTTTATGACCAGCTCCACCCACCTGGAGGGTCTTCCATCAGACGAGGGGTGCAGAATGAGGGAGCCAGCCACTAAGGAGGAAGTAGGTCACTCTTAGTGGAACAAGCATGGAATTAAACTCACACTTCGACACCTAGTGTCGAATCCGCCTTTCTCCACCCAGCAGTCATGTAACTGGGAGCAAGTCAACTCCCCCTAGCCTTAGTTTTCTCACTTTAACCTCTGCCTCAGCACATTCTGAGGATTAAATGGGATCACCCAAATGAAGGAGGAGAAAACATCACAGATGCCCGAGAATATGAATAGCCCACCCAACTAAGACAGCATATGTCTTTTAAAAGTATACACTGATCCAAGGGCCGCCTGGGATGCCTAGTCACTTAAGCATCTGACCCTCGATCTCGACTCAGGTCATGATCTCTTGGTTGCTAAGATCCAGCCCCTGCCATGAGCCACCATTTCAAGCCCCATGTTGAGTCCCTGCATCAGGCTACCGTGGAGCCTACTTAGGATTCTCTCTCTGCCCTTCCCCCACTTGTGCTCTCTCTCTCAAAATAAAAGTATAAACTTATCCTTTTCGATAGAAAAGCCTACTTTTCTATCTCTTCATTTACATCTTTCTGAGTTGGTAGGTTTTTTAACATAGGTATGACAACAGGGAAAAGCTGTGAGATACAAATGATTCAAAAGGAAAACCATACCATGAACTGAGGATGATAGCCTCGATACCTCAATTTTCTGTAAAATCTTGCATGGGGAGCCCACCTGAAACCTCCCATCTCGCAAAAGCCCAAGGCTCGCAGCCATGTTCGCCGTGAAAATGAAACATCATTCCTCAAACCTCAACTAATTCTATGTTTAACTTTTTTAAACAAACCGTAACAAATACTAAGTGTAGCTAATCATTCCCTGATTCCTTTGGTATTCATTATAATAGCATTAATTACGATAAACACATTTGGAATTAATGTGCATGTCATATGCATATATCAATTCCATTCTAATTTGCCATTGATTAACGCCCGTGAAGTGAACAATGAGTCTCCAGTTTTAATATGCCACTCATGTCTTGGGCAGCACAGCCTTAAAATGGGTCCCAGGCACGCGATACTAAACCGGCAGGCTGCAGAGAGGCAAAAGGCAAGGGAGAGAGTGCAGGGAGAAGATTCTGCTTGTCCTTCACTTTGCAGTGCTTGTGATGCATTCTGGGGCTGCAGGCAGAGTCCAGATTCTGCAAATCCAGCATTAGAAAACATTCGTGAGGGAGAAAATAAGGGTTGGGAACTCAAGTGTGAGCTTTGGAATCAGGCAGACCTGGTTTCAAATCCTGGCTTTGCCCCTTCGTAGCCATACCTTCATAGCCAAGTCACTCCACTTCTCTAACCTTCAGCTCCTTCATCTGGAACAGTGGAGGTAATCATACGTTCCTCACAGGACTGTTGTGAGGATTATGCAAGAAAAAGCAAACGCTTCCCGATTCTTGCCACAAGCTTTGTGTTTTAATAAAATATAGCATTAGTATCATTAATCATTATCATTATTGCAATAGAAAAATTACTATTATAAGTGAGGGCTCTCGTCACTATAAATATCACCCAAGCGGGTCCAGTATGTCAAGGGGTCCAAGGCTGGAGGAAGAGAGGGAAGGCAAAGATAACTCTGCAATCAATTCATTTTCAATTTTTTGTTTTGGATTTTCTTAAAGAAACTGTTGCGGAAGATTGTATATAAAGGGCAGAGCAATGCTGGGGTCGGGGAGAGCTCTGGGGTGGCACCACACATACACTCATCAAGCTTCTAAGAGTCAGTTTCTCCACTTGCAACAGAGATGACAGCACCCATCTCACAGCATCGTGGGGATCAAATGAGGTGAGGCACTGGGTAAAATGGAAAGCATCACTATCAGAGCTTTCTGCTATTATTACTAGCATGATTAGCAGCAGCAGCATCACCATCAGCAGCAGCAGCATCTTCATTAATGAATGAAGGTTTTGGGAAGCTCATTCTGAAATCCTTTCCTTGGAGCCCTAGCCTTTAAACATATGCCTGAATGAAGGGTGCTTTTCATTTTCCTGTTATGAACCTCTCTTTCCTGCTTCCATTTCCACATCTGTACAGACCAGGCAGATGTCCTATGTCTTCTGGCCCCAGCCCTCTATCTCACAGAATCATGCTCACGCACACAGAGGGGCTTGGGAGAACCACGGATGGCCCAAAACAAACTCACCCCTTCCCGAGGAGAAAGAACTCAATCCACAGACTGTCCTGAGAGCTCACTCTCAGTAACAACAACTTACAGAGAAAATTTCTTGGGCACAATTACATGGTACCCAGCTCTTCACACCCCTCATCCCCATGATGATTCATCTGGTCAAGGACCTCCAGCACAGGATGAATGCCTGTCACAGCACCCCTCCCTCCATTCCAGCATTAAGATTAACCTCCCTGGAGCTTCTGTTAAGCCTAAGCCTGGACCATGAGACCCTTGGGTGGGAAGACCAATTGAACAAAGATCTGTTTTCATTCCCAACATGTTATTAGCATATGATGGGTGCTCAGTTAAAAAATAAATAAAAATCAAAGGTTTGGATACTTAACAAAGTAAAAATGCCCACTAGAACCCCAGAGGGCAAGAGTACCACCACTGCAATCACTGGACGGTGAATATTGGCATTGCCTTCCAATAATTTAAAAAAAGGCAAGGATTTAACTTACTTTATGAAACCAAGACTGTCAAGATGGGAAGCTAATATTATTGTGTGGACGGAAAGGTAAACTTTGTTCTGACTTAATGAGGCCAACCAGTTGACAAGATCCCGGAAAAAAATTAAGCCTTCAGAACCTCACCTCTTTTACACCATCGTTTCTCCATACAAACCATTTTCCTTGCCTTGAGACACACAAAAACCATGAAATAAGAAAATAGTAGGTATCCTTCCTTTATAAATGCTCTGTGTGCTGCACATTAATCCATGGATCTTCCAGGGAGCAATGCACCTGTGTGACCCTGATGCAGGCATCCATTCCTGATAAGGAAACGGGAGTCCACACCATTATGGAAGTTACCTGGAAGACAGTCACTAAGCAGGTAACAAGAGGAGCATTGCTGTTAAAAACAAACAAAAACACAGGCCCAGGCTATGGAGGCTATGAGAACATAAACAAGGGGACCCTGAATCTAGGAGACCAACTAACCCTTCCTGGAGCAGGTGGCATCAAAGCAGAAGGAGGAGATAAGACAAAGCAGACAGTCAGTATTCAATGCATTTTGATCACTATCTGATCTAGGGAATCTCCTCCTCTTGTGAAGCCTTCATTTTATCAAGGGGCACAAACTTAGGAAACAAGTATTTGATTCAGTGATACATGAGTGAAGAAAGAAGGTCTCACAGATTTCTAGGACTATTTGGTACAGGCAGATTTTTTTAAGGAATTCACTATAATTAATGTTGACTGTTTCAGTTTTATGTAATGCAAATATGCCTCGTATGTCTTTGTTAGACTATGTTGCAAAATTTTAAATATGTACCTTTTAATATTTTTTGATGATGCTAAGAAAGAAATTCTATACACGAATTAAAGGAAATACTTTGAATCTTGTCAAAAGTAATACTAAGTTCCATTTTATGGTCCAAGTTCTTCCTCCTCACCATTAAACACACTGCATCTCCTTACATGCTTCCTACACAAAAGAGGTACCAAGCGGAGTACTGTTTGATAGCTGAATAAACACAAAACCTGCAAATCACCATCCAGGAATCCTGGAGTCCTATACAGACAGGTGGAGTTCATGTTTTATTCCGGTTGGATTTTAATGGAAATATAATCAAAGGAGAGAAGTAGGTGTGGCAGGATGTGGGAGAAAGGTGTGATCTCACCTGTCCCAATAAAAGGAAAGCAGTGATTCCAGATCCCTCCAGATGCACTAGGAGCCTTCAGCATTCCCGCCAGAGGAGAGGCAACACTGGCTGTGAAAGGCATCTGTGGCTGTGACTCCAGAAAGCACTGACCTCCCTCTGATTCAGGGACAACTCTGAGAGCCCTTCTCTATGAAGTTCAAACACCGTATATCTCTAAGGTGCCTTCCCTTTTTGGTGACGGACACAGATAAAAAAGGCTTTTCATCTGCCCAGAGTCCTAGAAGAAGAAGCAAATTCAGGAAAACCTGGCACTGGGCAATTTCATCAGCCTCATCAGAGTGGAGCCAGTAATAAGCACAGGCTTGAGAATTGACCCTGTGACAGTGAACTCCCATGGGACCAAGGCAGCAAAATTCAAAGAGAACTCCATCCATTGCCTGAACTACTGTGAAGACGCCTGCTGGCTGTGCTGCAAACATACCCCCCGCTTCACCTGTCTCAGGCATGTGGAGAGAGGACCGCGAGGGTCTTTTTCACTTGTCCCAAGTGTTCTGACACCTCTCAGATACACAGGATCCAGGTCAACAAGGCCCTGAGGTGGCAGGTAGCGGAGATTATGTCTGTACTGAGCATGTGCTCCTGAATGCTCAACTTCTCTATGAATATAAGTCTGGATCCATTCGTGGCCAATAGACACCATGCAGGTGTCTGCAGCACGTGTCTTGGGTTCCCCTTGCTTCACCTCTGGCTGCCACTATTGAAAGGTAGAAACAGGAGAGTCAGCTGAATAGGCAGTGGGTGTTTGCAGGACATCTGCATATCATCAGGAAACTCCCTCTTTATCTTCAGACCATGGGTGCTGGGCTGTGAGTCTCAAGGGAAGACAAAAAGTTGCTGTCAGTTCTCAACCGTACACTGTTCTCCATGTGAATCAAAAGGTACACAAAGTGAGTATTTTCCTGGACTGTGACCTAAAAGCCATTCCATTTTCCAATGCCTCTGATAGTTTCCATCAATGTGCTCTCACAAATGTGCCTGCCTCAAACTCTTCACATCCATTCTTCTGCTTTGGGATCCCAGGAGATAGTAACGAAACCCATGAAAATCTGTCACGAGGAAGCACAAATTACAATTTGGCCACAGTCCCCTCAAGAAGATCAGTTACTTTGGTCCAGGAAGAAAGAGCAAGCAGGAGAAAACTACCGGTTCAAATATTCCCAGGTTCTTCTGATATTACCACGTGTTTATGAGAAGCTACATCTGTGAATTGCTGCTTCGAGATGAATCAAGAGCCTGTTTCAGGCAACTGCCTGGATTGGATCACTGTAAAATGTCATGATGAGTGGGTGAGTTGTGAACAAAGAAAAAGTCACCACGTTAAAAATCTGAACACCGAGCAAGAAAGATGACAAATAATTGAATTGAGTTTCCAGTCGAAAAAGTCAGAGGACTCAGACATGGAAACATTTTGAAAAGAAAAGAAAAGTTTCACTTGCAAAGGGTACAAAAGAAACAGACTTCAGAAGGGCTCATTCTCCACACAGAGAACATAATAACTAATCAAATAAACTGCAAAATTATCAAAGGCACTGAAAATGACTATTATACCACAGTTTTGGGCCTGGCGTCAGCCTACCCATTAGGAATGCTGTGGTGGGACGGATCCTTCTGGTTCTTAAGACTGCAAGATGCCCTTCAGTATCAGCCATCAGAACACTTTGAAAAAAATAAAAATGTCTTACTTACAAGACCTGAAAATTGCACAACACACCTGGGGCCACAGAGTGAGGTCATAGGCAGAGACAGAGAGAGCACACTGGCCTGGAAGCAGGGGGCTGGGTGGGGGGCTTTTATTGGGTTTAGAGGTGGGGTCTCACCCTTTATTGGTGACTTTAAAACATGAAGAGTGGGAAAGAAAAAGCAAGGGGCCCAGTGGTCGGTTACGGAAATCATCCAGGATCTCTAAAACAGAGGAGCCTCAGTGAGGGGAGGTGGCCTGTGGCCTGTGGCCGGCAATGGGCAATGTGTGTATTCAGGAGAGCCATCTTTGAAATGAATGCCTCTATAAGTGGTTGTCTGAGGATCATAACTTAAGTGAGGCACTTACATTACAAAAAAAGAAAAACAAAAAACTATCAGGGTTCACACTACACGTAGCTCTCTGGGGATGCCAACAATATCCAAAACTATGAATGTTAAATCCGTCAATGTCAATTTAAAACATATTTCTAAATCCTGACAGAAGTCTCACTGTGCTGTCTAAAACACAGTCCTTTTGGGACGCCTGGGTGGCTCAGTCAGTTAAGCCTCCGACTTCAGCTCAAGTCATGATCTCACGGCTTGTGGGTTCAAGCCCTGCGTTGTGCTCTGTGCTGACAGCTAGCTCAGAGCCTGGAGCCTGTTTCAGATTCTGTATCTCCCTCTCTCTCTGACCGTCCCCTGCTCTCGCTGTTTCTCTCGCTCTCTCTCAGAAATAAATAAAACATTTTAAAGATAAATAAATTAATTAATAAAACACAGCCCTTTCAGGGCACTTCAGGGGCTCAACTCAGTTAAGCATCCAACTTTTGATTTCAGCTCAGGTCATGATCTCACAGTTTGTGAGTTCGAGCCTCACATCAGGCTCTGTGCTAAAGGTGCAGAGCCCACTTGGAATTCTGTCTCCCTCTCTGCCCGTCTCCAACTCACGCTTGCACACTCTCTCAAAATAAATAAACTTTTAAAAAATTTTTAATAAATAAAACACAGCCCTTTCACGCAACAGAACATGATCAGGTGCACACATGATCCCCCAGAGTGCCTTTCCACCCAAACGTTTATTTCTCTTGGGAAGATAATGGAACATTAAGAAGAAAGCATCTCTCGCACAGGAGCAAAAGATCATTCTGTTTTTAACAAGCTCACACCCTTTATTCCTTTTCAGCCTTCCGAGTTTCAAGTCACACCCCAACCACCAGGCTTCTGCACTCCATCCACTCAATTCACAAGAGGGTCTGGCTGAGGACAAAGGATGGACCACGTTCAGCAATGACACACATAGGCCTGAGGCCCAGGAACTCAAGCATTCAAAAATTAGGAAGACAAATTTAGTCCAGTCACAGGAGGACAATTCAGAAGGCTGGCTGGTTTGTTTCATAAGTGGGCTCCTGGGCAGCCCAAGTATGACAGCTGTTTAACTCAGGCCCGGAGGGCATGTGCTGAGATGAAAGGGAAAGTGGATCCCACCAACCCTCATTCTGCTCTCAGAAGGAAGAAAGAGAAGAAAGGAGAGACTCAGACGTCTGACTTCACCTTGAGATGCTACTATATTGTGTTTTGGAGGACTGCCTGTTTTCCTGGGGTAGGTGGTGGTCAGGTGAGAGGGGGGGAAAGGTTACATTTTGTAAGAAAAGAAAACTGGTTATTAGTGAGCAAATCAGAACTAGTTCCAAGGAAGCTGAGGTCTGGCTGGAGCCCGCGGCATGTGTAATAACCGTATCCCAAACAGAAATTCTTATCACAATGCTCATCCCCAAAGCCGGCTTCCGAGGCTGCCTTTTCATCTTGGCAGCCTCCAACAGGCCAGTGGCTCAGCAGCAGCTTTCATTAATTTCTCCTATCACCACTGATCTTGAAGCTTTAGCCAGGAAGGGAGCCAAGAGCTTTGTCTTTTTCATAGGTAATTTACAATTACAAGGGCCAGTTTCCTTGAACCCTACCACAGGGCAGAGGGGATTGAGGAGCAAGCCTCTGTCTCTCCCCAAGAAACAATGGGATTGGTTAAAAAAAAAAATCTAGCAGCCGGCTAGAGCTCATGAATACCCCAGCTCCGGCTCCAGCCAGAAACAAACACGAGAAATAATGAAAGTCCTCAAAGTGCACAGCTGAAGCTGCGTCTCGGGCTGCATTGGGGGCAGCACTCAAAAGCCACCTGGAGTTTCCTGAATCCCAAGTAATAACTTTCAAACTATTTCCTAAGCCAATTTTTTGCGAGCTGTGAATGGCTGGTGTAAGTGCCAAGAGCAATGCAGCCGCCAGGGCTCTGGAGGAGGAGCAAGCCGGGCTCCCTGCCCCGCACAAATTCACCGGGCAGGAGAAGTACTTGAAAGAAGACCGGCAGGGAGAAGCCCCCTCAGGGAGCCCTTCTCTTTCTTGATGTTCTTCACACTCTTGAATGTGTACTCCACCCCTTCCTGGGAAAGAATTTCTAAGCTGAACACCTTAAAGTATACATTTTATTAACTATAGAAAAGATTTTTTTGGAAGGAAAAGGAACCTAACTTGCCAAGCCTATTAAAACGAAGTTAGTAACGAGTCCTGCATACACACCACGTCATTCAATACTCCCAACGCGTACACGAGGTCAGTGTTGTTTTTACCTCTGGTGACCAGAGGGGTTAAATCATTCAGTCAAGGACACAAGGTATGATGTGCCCAAGGTGGGGTCAAACCCAGCTCCGTCAAAAGCCTGCAGAAGTCTCTCCTGTCAAGCAGTCTGAGCATCAACAGCACAGGCTTATGGAGGAGGATATGAGAGGTGAGCCTCTCTGCCCACATGTGGACCCCTCGTGATTCATTCTCACTGACAGTTGCTAAGGCCATCGTGCCTGAGGGATCCATTAGGCTGCAATCCACTTTTCCTGAGGTCCCGTGCCCAGGCACAGCATCATCTGTGATCTGACTGCTTAGTAAATGCAAACTCTGCCTCTGGAGCTCTTTCAACCTACTTGGGAAGGTAGGACCAATGTGAGCTCTCAGCTAGATGATAAAAGCAGCAGTTTGAGTCTGGTGCCTAGGCTCTGGCTGCCTCCTCTGCCTTTTGCCCTTGTTGGTCTCCTCTTCATCTCCAGAAGCTCCAGGCCACCTCTCACTACTATAATTTCTCCTACCGCTTTAAGAAAAGACCAGTGACTAATTTATACTAAAGTATACAGGACTATAATATTCATCTTTATAATAAAGAAGTACATTTCTCATGGCAAAAATTACTAGTGCACACTAGACTAGGAAATGGGACTTATTTCTAGGCAAGAGATTTTTTTTTACATCCCTGAAAACAAGCCACAAAAGTAGACTTTTTTTTTCACATTTTAGATTAAAGCAAGCTGGCTATACTCATAAACACACACGCATGCAGGCACATGGACATCCAGAGATGGGAACAACTTAAAAATAGTAGTATCTCCATTAACTCAATCCAAGTGCCTACTATTGTAGTGAAGGGTGAGGGCGTGAGGGCAGGTTGGGAAGATAAATAGCACACCAGGACCCTTCAGAAGAAGGGTTAGATTATGAAATCTATCTTGGGACAGACATGCATCTAAAGACATTTCTGGGGAAGATCACTGCTTCAGTTGTTTGGTTTCAGGGAGATTCTGAGCAAAGAGCGGCCCCCTGCTAATGAGGTCATGTTCACAAGCCTGCGCAACATGGGGGCTCTCCTATTTTCCCCCCTCCCCAAAATTGAGGACATTTTTTACAAAAGTGAAACCTTTGGACGTTAAGGCATCACACCTGGTGCTTCCCAAGAGAAACTGAAGGGGAAACACAGCAAAGCTGCTCTGCTCTACTGAATCACATAAGCTATTGGGATTATTTCAAGGCACGTCTCTGGATTTCCTTATTTTTCTTAAACCTAATCCAATGTTTGATACAAAAAAATGCACCCAAAGAGTTGGTGAATAAATGAATAAGTGAATGAATGAATGAATGAACAAGTTCTAGATCTTAGGGTAGGCATCAGGTCCAGCTCTTTGGGGTCTACTAGGTGTCCTTGTACAGGACCTCAGGCCCCTCTGCATCTCTGTCCAGGGGAGAGCAGTGGCAGCCCTCCCTTCCCCACCTCTCGGGACCCCTGGGAGCATCAGAGAAGCTCATGAACTCCAGAGAATTTTCAGAACCATAAGCATTCTGCAAGTTCAAGGGTTGTTATTATTCTTTTGGAGACACCATGGCAATCTGCAACTGTTCTCGTAGGGAAATTGAATCCATCCCTGATTAATCAGCCTGTTTACTGCAAGCTGATTGCAGCCTGACTTGCCCCCACTCTGGCTCTGGGGCTCCCTCCTCCACTGTGTGCTGCTCATCCCCTCAACTTTTGGATGCCAGGGCCAGGAATGGGACCTGGAGGGGGCACTCCTTCTCCCCAGCCACCTCCCCCTGCACACAGTCTAATCACCCCCATCCTTATACCCACCTCTGTTCTGGGCACTCCTGGTTGCACCCAAAAAGTCCACACAAATCTCTCCAGCTAAACAGCCCCTCTAGATGCCAAAGCACTGCTGTGAACCTCCACCCCTACCAATCCTGATTGGTAGCATGGCTATGTCTTTTCAGGGAGGGGTGAGACACCTCTGCTCCACAATACGCATGTTAGCCCCAGACAAAGGCTTCTACAGAGCAATGACGGCCACACGTATGCAGAAGCAAAGGCTAAGAAGACTGAGAATGGAGTTCATCCTTCTAATAATTTCATACCGACACCCCCAGCCACCCCCTTTGGGGGACAACAGCAAAGGCACTTGGCATTTGGCATTTTTAACTTCCCTCAGCAGAGCCTGGTTCTGAGTGTTCCTCTCTCAGCAATATCTGTCATAATCTCTAAAAGCAGTGTTGTGCTGGAGCAACTTGCCTCTCAAATAGAAGCGCCATGGTTTAGGAACATCGTGTCCAGAGACAACAGAGAACAATGATGTAACAATGGCCCTGACCTCATGACCCTGTAGTTCTCTCTTTGTTCCCATAATGTCTGCTATTAAGCCTCCGAGCTAGCACAATTGTATTCAAGTAAAACAATATTGTACTTTATTATAAATGTGTCAGACTCCTCTGCTGAGTCCTTTCTTGCTTTCTTTGTAAATGCTGGGGTCCTTATCCAATGAGCACTCAAGATAGGTTTATTGGGAGCCAAATGAACACCAAATCAACCAGAGTCATATAAGACGGTGTCCTGCCCTCCCCATACAGCTGGAGGCAGCTAGGATTTCTTGAGCACCTGTTGTGGCTAATAAGAATATTATGTCTATAATCTCATTTCAACCTCCCAACAACCCTATATCTTGCTGTGTTGAAGACAGTGAGGGTTAGAGAATTTAACAAATGTGCCCAAGTTAGTGGAAAGGCTGAGATTTGAATGCAGAATGCAGAGTAAGGCTTGGAAAAATACCCAGGGCGTAAGGGACACATGACAGTGGGAGTAACAGTGGGAGCCAAGTCCTAGAGCCTGGGGTTTGGAGTCAAGGTGATAGGAAAACTGAGGCTCCCAGAATCACAGTGGAGGAAGAGTCAGAAATTAAGCAGCCCTTTCTGGAAGAATCTTGAGCAAGGACTTCTGGGAGGGAGATGGTTTACAATTACCCCCAAGCCTGACTCTTTGTTACAGAAGAAACATGACTCAGTAAATGAAGATGCGGTAAACTTCTCAGTAAACTAAGAAGACACATCAATTTGCATCTCTGCCTCTGGCCAGGACCCAAGAAAACCCTTTGAAAAGGCCACCACGATGTTCCCATGGATCATTTTATGCTCCATCCCAGAGAAGCATCTATCTATAGCAGATGTGAATGTATGGAGGGTGATGGGGTTTCTCAAAGTGCCCTCGCCCCTCGCCCCCCCCCCACACACACACAAAGCCTTTGTACTAGGCAGTCAGCTCAGCAGAAGCTAGGGGAGAGGGGGAGGTGAGATCACATAAGCAGCCAATTTCCAGTTGTCTTGGGAATTCATTCACTCACAGTCAGACCCCACTCAGTCTCTACATCCCAACCACAGCCCTGGGTCATCCACAGGGTAGAATGGCAAGTGTGGACTCCTCCACTTTTTTCACTCCAGGAGGGATATTGGCAATCACCCAGCAAAATGCCCAAAGGACCCAACTGAGGAAAACATGGTGGAAAAGGTGTGGAATACGAATGTGGCTACTCTTGAACTCAGACTTTCTTGGTTGCCCAATCTAGATGGATCTCTCCATTTATCCCAAAATCCTTTCCCTTAATACCCTGCCAATTTTCAGTATTCTAGAATGCAAGAGACGCGGCACAGTAATTTCGACAGGGAGGCAAAAGATGAGGGAGGATGTGGCCCCAGTCCATGGCTAGCCGCAGAGCCTCGGTCTAAATACATCTTGCCTGATTTTCACTTCCCTGATGTATAAAATGCCAACAAAACAGAGCCTACTTCACAGGCCTACCCAGAAAGGCAAATGAAATAATCCAAGCAAAGCACTCAGAACAATGTCTGGCACATAGTACACATCCATCTCGCAGGCCTCCAAGTCGACTCTTCTCCAGACTGCATATCTTCACTTGACATGACTTTCAACTCTTCCTAGAACTGTGTTCACTCTGTTAGCAGGGACAACAGATAATAAATCCAAGATTTGCTGAGCACTGAGTCTGAACAAGGGCCTGCTCTAAGGGATGTTCACAAATTATATCATCCTCACAAGACTTAATAAGGTACCTATTTATTGCTCCATTTGACTGACAAGGAAACTGAGACTCAGGGACATTCAGCATGTCCTCAAGGTACATTCAGCATGCCCTCAAGGTACATACCACCTGTCACTGGCAGATTTGGAAGATGCTATGATTTTTCCCTCTAGCGCACAGTCTGCCTTCTGTCATGTCCTCTCAATGAGCTGTGCCCAGAAGGAATCACCTGGTTCCAGGTGTAACAGCATCAGTTCTGAGGGAGGAGGACTTTCTCCAGCCTCCCCACAGGCCCTGCACTTTCACTCACGTAAGCTGACACACACCGAACTTGACACTTCATATCGTCTGAAATATGAGTCCACCAAGCCTCTCCATCCTGTACTTGAGCAGCTGTTTTACTTTTTTAATGCAAGGATAAAACCTAACATATAACCCTATTAACCATCATCTTGATAAATTAAGTTCGTTTTTTTAAGCCTGAACTAATCATTTTGGATCTGAATCTTTTCATCCAACATATCCATTATCTCTCCCATCTTCATGTCACCTACATATTTCTTTTCTCTGTCATTGATTAAAGGAAATGTTAACAATGCAAGATCAAGAATAGAACCTTGTACCTCTAAAACCTGTCTGTGGCTTCAGAATGCTTTGTTATAAAGCACTGTGAGTATATTCCATGCATACCTGATCTAGCCCAAAGACCTCCACCTTGAGCCCAAGGTTATCCTGAGACGATTTTCTAACACCTTGCAAAAATTAGGATACACCATGCCTACTACAAGGAAGGGTCTGAGGTTAGCTGAACAAAACTCTCTCCTTATTTAGCACACGATGATTCCTAGTGATTACTATTTGCTTTACCAAGGTTATACAAACCATCTTTTGAAATCTGTTTTAGAATCTTGCCCACGATTTCAACTAGTTAACGAATCTGTAAACTAGCTCATACAGACCACTTTGAAAACAGGAATAAGCACTGTCTGTCTCCAACCTTCCAGAACATTCTGACTCTGCAACGTTGTCCTCAAATATTGCCGCAATAATATATTACACCAAAGTTTGACATCTAACCTGGAATGTAATTGTTGAGATCAAGAGACTTGAGCCCATTTAAGGCAGATGGAGTTCTCTTCTAATTGGATCACCAGAGCTGGTCATCCACACTTATTAGTGCTGATCCACCCCAGGCTGGTGACCTGCAGAACTAACCTCCCAGTGAGCCTGGACTTCCACTGTCACTTGCTAAGCTCAGACAAGCTGGGGCTAGGAAAGATCAGCCAGACAGTACTTTCTAAGGCTTACACTGAAATGTTCTTTGAGCTTGCAGGCCCCAGGAGAGCCCATCACAGAAATTAGTCCTTGATTTTCAGTAGGACAGGAGTAAAGGGCTTCCTGCCTGAAGCAGGATTCACTGCAGTATCCAGGTCTTCTGGTCTAGTGTACTACATCTAGTGTACTACATCCCCAAATTCAAGGGTCTCTGACCTGATTTGACCTAATCTGACCACACGCCCTGCCCTAACCTAGTTCCCAAACCCTTTTCTGGCATCAACCATCCTCCTAGTACTGTCTCAGCCACACCCAGACGCCCAGAATCCAGACCCACCATGAACACACCTCATTCTTGGCCTCCCCCATGGTTTTCTCAACCCTGCAATATAATGAAGTTTCCTCAAACCTCCACTGTTCAGGTTTTCGAACAGCACCGAAGGGCAAGGTCACTGCCAGAGTTGAGATCTAAGCAAGGTTTAACCTCTAGAGCTCATTTCCTCTATTGAGGGTAACCTGAAAACTATAAGCTGCACCCAACTAAGTTTTAAAAATCAGTTAGAAGACTCTGACCTAGAAATTCTACTTCTCAGAATTTACCCTTAAGGAAATAATCAGGAATGGTCAAAACAACCCCAAGAGCAGAATTTCTGAAACAAACCTAAATGTCCAGGAATGGGGAGGTGGTTTAAAAAGAAAGGAAAAAAAAAAAAAAAAACCTGGCATAGCCATAAATGAAATGGTAGATAGATAAACTGATAGATCAAATAAATAGATGACATATATAATGATAAACATATATATGGTATGTGAGGATATACATATATCCTTTAAGAACTATAACAGAATATTTAATTGCATGAGACAAATGTTCATGATGTATTGTTCAAGGAAACAACTGGTCACAAAATAATATATACCATAAGACCCAAGCATTTTTATTTTTGTTGAGAGAGACAGAGCAGGGTAGGCACAGAGAGAGAGGGAGAGAGAGAGAGAATCATAAGCAGGCTCCGCACTGTCAGCGCAGAGCCTGATGTGGGCTCAAATTCACAAACCACGAACCTCAAGATCATGACCTGAGGCAAAATCAAGAGTCAGATGCCCAACTGACTGAGTCACCCAGGCGCCACAAGACCCAAGCTTTTTTAAAAAGATATATAGACAGATAGATGATGATTAGAAAAGAGATGAAAAGGAAGGAGGGAAGATACTTGAGAGATAGACAAAAAAGATATTAAGAGTTATTTCTGGGTAGTGGTTTTTCAAGCAATATGTGTACTTTTCTATTTTATCCATTTCTGTGAAAACACAAGGAATATGTATTATTTTGTAATTGATAAGAATAAAAATCAATGTGGTTATGCTACAGCCTTTCAGTGCAAGAATAGAATTCATTCTCCATTCATTCACACATCAAATAAAATCTAAACATCTATCACACGAAAGACCCCGTGCCATGTGCTCCAAAGAGTGGAAAGAATGAGACACGATCTTGTCCTCAAATTACTTGCACTTATACGGGAACACAATAAGGGAGCACAAACATCTATGACAAAAGACAACAGAAACAGCGCCGTATTAATGTACACATAACGAGTGCCCAAGCTCAGAGGCCCAGCAAGGAACTGAGGATCAGCACCCTGGAAGTGGGTGGAATTTCAATAGGTGGACATTATGTGGGATGGAGATGACTCATTTGTCATGGTTCACCCAAGACTTTACCAGCTTGAGCTCTGAAAGGCCTGCATCCCAGGAATCCCCAGTCTCTGATAAGCTGAGACTAGTGGCCACCCTCTTCTGGAAGCACTCTCTGGCTGAGAAAATGTGAAAGCACTAAGACAGGACCAAGCAAAGCTTGTTCCCTGGAAGGAAGGCAGTCACCTTGAGAAAGGTAATGAGGAACCAAACCACAGATGGCTCTGAAGCCTGGCTGCAGGGAATGGATTTAACCCAGGGGCAACAGAGAGCTATCAAAGATTTTAGAGGAGGGGCAACTTTGGAAGAATAGCCTGGCAGCAGTCTACCTAGCAAACCAGAGGAGTAGACCAGGAATAAAGGTGAGATCCCAGAATGGTACCCAAGAGACTCCCTTGGGGAAGTGCTGTGGCAGGAGGGTGCTAATGCCATTTACACACAAACACGCAACAGATGAGGGGAAGAGGCTCCACAGGTTTGCACCCTGGCCCTGGGCTCAGACCACCACACCTCAGCAGCCACTTCATCTGTCTAAAGCAAGAGCTCAAATGAATATGCCTGGTGGGAACGCCAAGCAAAAACACATTGTCTGACAAAGTAAAACACCCTTTGCAGGCAAGTGCCTCCATGATGATGAAGAAATCCAGGCTCCAGCACTTGGAAAAGGACACAACCTGATGTTTGCTCTGTCACCTGAGGGCAAGGTGCTCTCAAGTGCATGACGGTAACCCAATGCAGGGGGTCCCTGGAATCCAGAGCCAATGAACACTAAGGTGAATTTGCCTCTGCTGGCGTAAAATTGCCCACCTTGTTTACTTTATAGAGATCTTGCTGAGCAGAAAAAAGCTCAGCTAGCTGGTCAGCTGCCTGACATGGTCTTACAGACAAGAAGGAGAGCAGGCTCTTTTCAGACACGGCTTCCTCAATCCTCAATCCCAATTCCATTTATTTCCCTCACCCCAACACATACCCAAACAAACCGCTCCAATATCAACCCTAGCAGAATTCCCACGGTTTCTTGCTGCCAACAAGGTTACCTTCAAGCAAAGACAGTCAGAGGACCCAGCTAATTTCAATCACCTTAAAATAATAAAAAACACCATGTCTTACATGCAGGTGATATTTTTACCTTCTCACGTGTCCTCTACTCTGGTGTTCCTTGATCCTCACCACAACTCTGGAGGCAGGTATGAATGTCCCCACCGCCCCCATTTAATGGGGAAGGAAACAAAGAAATGGAGAGGTGATGGGATTTAGCCTATGATCATACAGTGACACATAATCACATCTCCCCCTGTGATGTATCCACCATCCATTCTCCACAACATCCTTGTTCCCCCAGGGCCCGAGTCAGGAAGTACAGAAGTGAAGGGAGAAGGGGCGCCTGGGTGGCTTAGTCGGTTAGGCGTCGACTTTCGCTTAGGTCATGATCTCGCGGTTCGTGGGTTCAAGCCCCACGTCGGGCTCTGTGCTGACTGCCAGCTCAGAGCATGGAGCCTGTTTCAGTCTGTGACTCCCTCTCTCTCTGACCCTCCCCTGCTCACACTGTCTCTCTCTCTCTCTCTCCTAGAAAGAAATAAAAAACATTGAAAAAAAAAGAAAAGAAGTGAAGGGAGAAGGCTCCATTCTCTCGCATTCCATCCTAACATTATGAACATTACAGTAACGAAACCTAAAGAATTAACCCAACTCACTTGTGAGCACATCTACACTAGATGCTCCTGTACAAAGTGCAAGCAAAACCAGGGAATGTTTATATTGATGAAGAAATAAAAGAATTGAGGTTTTAGAAAAAGAGAAAGGATTTTCTACATCTGTGTGGTCTAATACAGTAGCCATCAGTCTCTTGTAACGACTGAGCTCGTCAGAATGGACATGGACAGGAACTCCAGTGGCGCAATCGGTTAGCGTGTGGTACTTATACGACAGAAAGGACATGGGCTGTAAGTGTCTAGTACACACCTGATTTCAAACACTTCATATGCAAAAAACTAACAAAACAGTATTAATATTTTATATTGATTACCTGTTGAAATTCTCATTTTTTGAGGTATTGGGTAAAATGAAACATATTACTAAAATCAATTTCACTTCATTTTTACTTTTTAAAAATTTTTTTGTTTATCTATTATTGAGACAGAGAGAAACAGAGCATGAGTGGGGGAGGGGTAGAGAGCAAGGGAGACACAGAATCCAAAGCAGGCTTCAGGCTCTGTGCTGACGTGGGGCTTGAATTCATCAATCATAAGATTATGACCTGAGCTGAAGTCAGACACTTAACCAAGTGAGCCACCCAGGTGCTCCAATTTTTACTTTTTTAACATGGCTATAATTTTAAATTATATGGGGTCCCTGGCTGGCTCAGTTGGTAGAGCATGCAACCCTTGATCTTGGGTCCTGAGTTTAAGGTCCCATGTTGGGCATGGAGTCAAGGGAGGGAGGGAGGAGGGAAGGAAGGAAGGAAACAAAGAGACAAAGAAAGAGATAAAGAAAGAGACAAAGAAACAAAGAAACAAAGAAAGAAAAGAAAAAGGAAGCAGAAAAATTTTTAAGTTTTAAGTTATATATGTGGCTCATATTCTATTTCTATGAGGCAGCACTATTCTAGAAAGTTTTCTTCTTTACTTTTTATGGAATAAAACCAGAATGTCTTTCTTTTCCAATATTCTTAATAGCATGTAAAAAAGATGTTTTTTTCATAATGGCATATTCCTGACATTTGTCCCACTTTCTTGTAGTTCTCCCAGCCCCATTGGCCTAGTTTGTCCGTCATGCTGACTCACTTCTCAGAAACAATCAGAATTTTCTGTGTTATGGTCTTTGATGAAACTGCCATACTCAACATACTGATTCCTCAGAACAGGGGACCATTGCTGAAGTGTCCCTCTCCCTTGCTGGCCTCCAGATTTCTCTCCCAGAGTCGAAGTCACTGGGCGAGGGTCAGGGCACAATCAGAACTGGGAGATTCTAATTGTACTTCACAGTCACCTACCAAACTTTTCTTCTATGATAACAAAACTCACTGTCCCAAGACTCCGTGTGCCTTACATTTCATCACACTGCCCAGCTGGCCTTTTTTCCTGCTGAAATTGCTTCAAGTTGATGATGTGACCATCTCACAAGCATAATATGTAGGTGGTGCCCTCAGGGGCCTCCTAATTGTCACTGTCCCTGGGTTTTATATGTGATCATCAAAGAGAAGAAGCTCACAAGCAAAGGCAGCAGCCAAAAGGGAGGAAGATAAAGAAGAACACCGGAACTCACCTACAAAACTCAGTGGAAATAACCAGATCACAGACAGCAGGGAACAAAGCAGTGCTGGGGACAGACTGGAAGGAAAGAAACAAGGCTCTGCGTAAGAACATCGGAACAGATGGAAACAGACCTCTATTTCCTTTAGTTTTACTGTGTGCTGCCACTTTTGAGGCTAGAATATACTTCTTTTTTGGTGGGAAAGCCATTGGGATGATGTCTCCTCTTCCAATGGCAGAGAAGTCAAGTGCCTTCTTCCTTCCTCAGTCAGGCAGAACTACAGTGTCAGCTGGCACAAACTCACTTAAGGATAACCCTGCAGATAACGATGACAATGAGAGGCACCTGGGTGGCTCAGTAGGTTACACATCTGACTCTTGATTTCCGCTCAGGTCATGATCTCCTGGTTCGTTGAGATTGAGCCCCACATCAGGCTCTGCACTGACAGTGCGGAGCCTGCTTGGGATTCTGCCTCTCCCCACCCCCTTCCCCTCACTGGCTCACATTGTCTCTCGCCCTCTCAAAATAAAAATAAACATTTTTTTAAAGAAAGAAAGAGAGCAATGGTCCATCATTGTGGGTGGGCGGTGATCAGTGTTGGGGGTGGGGTGAGAGAACCAGGGGATCTGGCTCCAATGACCTGAGACTCAACTTCAGAGGACTGAGGTAAGATAAAAGAAGCACATCCCCACTCCAAAAATATTTCAGGGGCCAGATATCAAGGGCCTGGAGGAATGAAGATGATTTCTTTTTTTTTTTTTTTTGGAAGATTATTTCTTGTCCCAAAAGAACTGCCTGGATGGACATGGCTAATGGTTGCTCTCCGTGGTTCTGATCATTTTTGTTACTTCTGTTCAGTGCTCATTCTCTCTCTCCCTCTCTCCTTATCTCCTCCCCTTCTTCCATTCCTCTCTCTCCTTTCTGCCCCCATCCTCTCTTCCTGAAAAGCAACTTGAGGAAGCGTGGGCTTTGGCATCAGAAAGCCCTGGATTTGAAACTCAGCTCTGCTTCTTTCTAGTGACTTCCACCTCCCTTCTCTGAGGATATATGTTTTCACTCTGTACCCTAACAGTCAGCAAAATTCAACACCTCCTGAAATACGGTTTCATATATTCAACATACATTTACTGAGAACCTTCTATGTATGTGTTGAATGTGGAAGACAGAGCATTACCAAAACAGACCAAAAAAACTTTGACCTTGTACATTTTAAATTGTGGCTGGAGGAAGATTCTCAGTAAACAAATGAACAAATAAATTATACATCTGACAATTATAAATTTTGCAAAGAAAAAAAATAAAGCAGGGAGGAGTAATAGGAAGTGCGGTGAGTACAAATTTAAAGGACTTGAAACCGAGAAAGCAGGTCAAGCAGGCTTAGGGAAGAGCACCCCAACAGAGGGCAGAGCACCGCAAAAGCCTGAGGTGGGAGCAGCAAGGAGCCTTATATCTGGGTGGCTGTGAGTGAGATGAGAGACAGGGGACAAGGTCCATGGTAAGGACTTTGAAGTTGCTTCAAATGAGACAGGAAGCCAGAGCTGGGGGTGCTGGGTGAGGAAGGGGGACACTGACCTATGTGTAAAAGTATCACCTGGTGTGAACACACCGTGAGAAGGGCAGAAATTAGGAGACTGGATCTGAGGCTACTGCAATAATCCTAACCAGAGAGCATGATGGCTCAGCCCAGGGTTTCAGCCATGGCAGTGGTGAGAACCAGTCTTTATCTACTTTGTAGTCTTGCACTAGTGTGTGACATACATTTAAAAATACATCCAAAGTAGAAACAGTAAACGGAAGAGGTTCAAAAATAAAAATAGAAGATCTACTATTTTCTTCCAACCACTCAATAGAATAGCTTGTCCACTCCCTGGATATTCCCCACTTTCAAGAGCACTGGTGTAGATTATACAAAACAATGCATATAAAGTACCAAGCACAGGTGTAAGAACACAGGATGAGCTTAATAATACAGGTCTCTCCTGCCCTGACCCCTATTTAACTTAGCCTGTGACCCCTTGCTCTCCCGTCCTATCACCTCTGGCCCTCCTGATGCTGTCTATGACCTGGGCACTTACCTGACTAAGGTTACCCCAGTGTAACTCTTGGCTATTCCAAAAGCTTCCCTTCTGGAAAGACACCATCTTCTGGACCAAGAGGAAAAGGTGAGAAACCCTGGAGCTTTGGTTTAAGTCTAAAACGAACATTGTACTCCATCTAACAACAGAATGCCCATCCTTCCCAAGGTGGCAAGGAATTTGACCAAGGGGGACCACCTTCTGAACAAACACACATACCTTATCCATACCTTATCAAGTTAAAGAGAATAGAAATCCTACAAAGTATATTCTCTGACCACAATGGCATAGACTAGAAATCAATAACAAAAAGATAGATGTGAAATACCCCAATATTTGGAAATTACACACCTTTCTAGCCTAAATAGCACTGGATAAAAATTAAATTTCAAGAGAAATTTCTAAATATTTTGAACTAAACCAAAATGAAAATACAACTTATCAAAAGTCATCAGATGCAGCAAAAGCAGTGCTCAAAGGTAAGTTTATAATATTTACAGCATATCAAACACATATATCAAAAAAAAACCCAAGAAAGATCTAAAATCAATAACCTAAGCTTTCACCTCAGGAAATTAGAAGAAGAAGAGCAATTCAAGCCAGAAGCAAAGAAATAAGAAAAATAAGAACAGAAGTCGATGAACTTGAAGCCAGGAAAATAACAGAGAAAAATGAACTGAACGTTAACATTGGTTCTTTGAAAAGTCCAATAAAATTGACAAACTTCTAGTCTGTCAAACTCCTCTAGTGAGGAGAACCAAGAAAAAAAGAAAAGACACAAACACCCATATCAGAAATAAAAGAGTACTTATCACTAGTGACCCCACTGATATTAAAAAGATGATAACTAAGTACCCATAAATGTAACACTTTAGACAATATGAACCAGTTCCTTGAAAGGCAAAACTACCAAAACTCACACAAGGAGAAAGAGTTACCCTAAAGAGCTCTGTATACATTAAAGAAACAGAATTAATAATCAATAATCTTCAAAACCAAAAAAAAAGAGAGAGAGAGAAATCATCAGGTCCATAAGTTTTTACCCCTGAGTCCTACCGATCATTTAGAGCAGAAAGAACACCAGAAAACAGAAGCAGAAAACACACTTGATAATGCATTCTATGGGACCAAATTTTATCTTAATACAAAAACCAAAAAAATATTACAAGAAAACTACATAGATATCTGTCGTGAACATAGATATAAAAATCCTCAACAAATATTAGCAAATCAACAATATGTAAAAAGAATTATACAACACAACCCAATGGGATGATCTTGGGTATGCAAGGTTGGTTCAACACTTGAAAATCAATGGATGTAAGTCATCATCACATTAATAGACTTAAGAAGTCAAACCACATGATAGTTTCAATCAGTACAGAACACCCAACACCCAATCATGATAAAAACAGCAAATTGGACATAGAGGGGAATGTCCTCACTTCGACGAAGCAGATCTACCCAACAAACCTACTGCTAACAGGATGCCATGAGCTAAGGAGAAAATCCCATGGGAAAGGACCCACAGTGAAAGTGGATGTTTTTCGTGAGATTTGGGGAAGGCCAAGGAGGGCTGGGGCTCCTTCCTTGTCCCTATCACCCCACTCACCTCACTTGCAATTGGGATGATGATGACCACGTTGTGTGGGGAGGGGGCTGAGCTAAGACAAGGGGACACAGCTGTTCCCTTGTACCGCCGCCCCCGCCCCAGCACGCCCTACAGTCTGCTCTCCATAGCACTTAGCACTGGCTAATGTGTTGTGTAATCTATTTTCTTGACTCACCCCCACTAGGAAGTAAGCTCTGAGAGGTAGGGGCTTCACTGTTTTATTAACTGCCACATCACCACAACACACTGGATGTGTGCGTATTTTTGTTGAGTGAATGAACCAGTTCAGGCCTTTGTGATCTTTTAGGTTATTCAGGGGCCAAAAACACTGGGAAAGAGGGTCACAGGGTCAGGACGAGTAAGGCAGCAAGCCATCCGTCAGCTGTGGGCATCTCAAAGGGGGGGGGCACTCCAAACACCATGGAAGCTTCCCGTCTCCTTCCTCCCCTGAACCCACCCACTGTGCAGGGAGCCATCTGCCAGGCTGACTGGCTCACCTGTGACAAGGAGGGCATCCCGTCCTTCCTCAGCCTCGGCAGCCCACTCCAAACCTGCACTGGCTTCCTGAGCCAAGAGAACCATATGTGAGGATGGCCTAGAAAACAGCATCTTGCAAATGTTTTCATTCAGCGGTAAAATCATTTGATTGCATTCAGGCTTGTCTTTGCAAGGGCAACTGCGGCCATCTCGACAGAGAGCCATTAAAGAGGCTGATTAGGAAATGATGTGGAGAGGCGGCGTGGCAGAGTGGGGAAGAGTCAAGCAACTAGGATTGGGTTCTGGCACAGCTACTCGCTGTGTGGCTTCTGGAAAGACAAGAATCTCTCTGATCCCTGGCTTCTTCCTCTTTGTTAAGTGGGAAGTATTACTGAAATCTATCTGTTATTCTTGTATCATTATTATTACCATCAGAAGAATCACAAAAAAAGAAAGGTGGAAGAACTTCCAGGTGCCGGAGATGCATTTCAGGGAGTGTGGAAACCCAACACCCAATGGCAGCTGGGCTGTTTGAGCTGGGCTGTAGGCCCATCACAGGTAGCACGGGGAAAGCGGGGAAGCCAGGGGCAGCTGGCAACCTCCCTCCCCGAAACAGCTCAAACATCCCTGTTTCTGAGCTCTCCTCAAGGTATCCCAGAGCCCAACCCAGTGGCCCCGGCTGAAAAGAGATACCTTGAACTTGGTAGCCCAAACTCCTTCCAGTGCAACTCCCCCATCGTCTCCTGATGCTAGTTCTCTCCCGGATCCTAGCTCTGAAGAAACTCCAGGCTGAGGAGGGAGCACAGCTTGGTGCCGGCAAACTGTCCCAGGCTGGCACCAGCCTTGATCCTTTCTGCTCCCCCAGAAAGTAGTGTGGCTTTCTGGGTTGCCGTGGAAGGGGCAGCTTAGCAGAGCCTTTAACAGCCCAGCCTTGGGGTCAGAAAGACCTGTGTTAGATTCTGGCCTCTGCATAATGACCCAACTAGTAAACTTGAGTAAGAGGTGTGATCTCTCTGAGCCTGTTTTCTCACAGGAGGATGATAGAAGCCCAAAGCTCTTACCATAGTATCTGGCCCACAGGAAGCTAGAGATGTCCACTTGGACTACCCAAGTTTGAAACCTGGATAAGATACTTAGGCAGTGTGCAACCCCAGGCAAATTACTAACTTCTCTGTGCTTCTGTTTTCTCAGTCCTAAAATGTGGACAATAAAAGAACCTGTTTCTTAGACTTATTATGAGGATTAGTTAATCCCTAGAAAGTATTTAGAAAATCATCTACCATGTTGTAAGTGCCCAATAATGACAGCTAGTATTTGTTTAAAAAATAATAATAATAATAGTAAGTTATTGCTTAAGGAATGTGAAAACCAAAGCAGTCCCACCCCATCCCACAGGCTCTTGCACATAACAGAAAGCTGACAAACATGGGCCGTGAATGATCCTGGTGACTTCCACCTAATTTCCCATCATCGTTAAGTTCCATCTACCCATAAATTGTGTTCCTTAGCTGAGAGAGGCAGAAAAGTGTGAGCCNGTTCTGCTATTTACTTCTTCCACAGACTTCTCAGCGAATGAGAGACACAGATGTTATAAGCATCCTCCAGAGGAGCTGGCCTGGAAGTGGCCTCTAGGAGCCACAAGAAAGAGCTGTTACAGACGATCCAGTTCAGGTCAATCATTGCACTAAACAGGGTAGGGAAAGGGGAATTGGGTCTAACAATGAACTCATGGATTTGCTGTTCCCTCTGACTGCAACACCCTTCCTCACTTCATTCCCGCTCTTCTCAGTTATGGTCTCCTGACAGGTGTCCTCTGGAACAGCTCTCTCAATATTATATATCTGTTATCCTTTGTTTTTCTTCATAGGATTTTATGGGATGCTTGTTCATTAGTTTATCATCTCCTTCTTCCCCCAAAATACAGCAGAGATACTTGCCTGTTGTGTTCACTACTGAGCCTAGAACAGTGTCTGTTACAGACATAATAAGCACCCCAGAAATATTTGATAAATGAACGAAGTAAAGGTCTTCCTCCAGGCAGAGATGACTGCCACCTGTCTGGCTGGATTACAAAGTTGACACCCTTTCGCCAAAAGGCTTTTCTCAAGCCCAGAGGATGGGCTGGGCTGGGGTGTCGCAAAGGGAAACTGCAAACCCAGGTCCCAACCCTGTTCTTTCTGGTGGATGGTAGGACTTTGATGGTCTTTTATCTGGAAAACACACTCAGAGACATTCCATCATTCAATTAGAATGTTAAAGAGTTGCAACAAAATTAATTTGCTTATCACTAGGGAAATTAAAACATCTGCAAATAAATTCTACCCTTGCAGCCCAGTTTCAGGTGGTTGATACATCTGATGTGTTGGCAGCAGTGAGAACCCAGAGGAGAGTATTGGGAAAACTAGTTTCTAGCTGGAAGGGAAAAGTCAGCAAAGGTATAAGACACACACACACACACACACGCACACACACACACACACACCATCACCAAGCACTGCTGCCTGAGTCTGTGTTTTTAATGTCTTCTCCCAAATGGACAAATGATTTAAGGAACTAAAATGCAGGCTATACAGTTTACATCTCTCTGTCAAGCAGAGAATTCAGACATTAACGGTAGCCCCAAAGGGCTTGAGTCCTGTCCAGCATGGTGTTTGAGAATAGGGGCTTTGAAACTAGACAAGCCTGAGTTTGGATTCTATCCCTGCCACTTCCAAGCTGTGTAACCTTGAGATGTTTACTAACCTTTCTGAACTTTGAGTTGATCATCTATTAAAGAGGGTTAATAAAATTAAACTCATGGATTATGGAAATAATGTATGATTATATGTAAAGCAGGGTAGGCACTCCACATGGGAAACAGCTTTCGTTATTACATTAATGACATTAAATATTGGCCACATGAAGAAAACCATGGGAATAATAAGCAGAGAAGAAAATGTGTCCCAAGTTTATAAAGG
Organism: Crocuta crocuta; assembly: GCF_008692635.1. Taxonomy (NCBI): domain Eukaryota; kingdom Metazoa; phylum Chordata; class Mammalia; order Carnivora; family Hyaenidae; genus Crocuta; species Crocuta crocuta. The sequence continues at coordinate 3,820,148 of NW_027533395.1, read as the reverse complement.
AGGATGGCACACATGAAAACACAGAACAGGGTTGGCAAGAAGCCTCCCCAGGACTGCGGCTTCTCCCAGGGCTTTCCTCCCAGCCGTTATGTTCAAGACCCATATGGCATTCCTGTTCTAAACTGGGACAGAGAGAGATGGCCTGGAATGATCCCCAGGAGATGAATGAATTCCACATGACTCATTCATAGACCCAGACACCCAGCCCAAATCTCCCCACTACCCTGCTCTCTCCAAATCCCACAGCAGCCACTTCCTTCCAAACACTCAGAAGGTATGTGCAATATACAAGGAGAGCAATGACTTGGGAAAGCATGGGGGTGGGAGGTGCTAGCCTGCAGCACAAGAATCAGAGCCTGGAGGTCCAGACAGCCTTGCTCTCAAACCAGAAGCAAAACTGAGGGGGCAGGTGAGACACGGCGGGACAGAGGAGGGCGAGGGGTAGGCTCCCCTGCGCTGTAATGAGCCTCCATCAGAGCCATAAGATGTGATGGTGAAGCCTTCTTGCCACTCTCCCTTTTGTAATGTTACTCTGTGTCCCTGGAGTCACTAGCAATTAAAAAAAAAAAAAAAAGCTTAGCTATGTCAAAAGGGCTATGGGATTGCCCTAGGGGCAGGAGTAAAGAATGAGTTAGAAAAGGCATCCTGTTCACCCTGGTAGGAATAGAAGCCCAAGGGAAGAGAGAGAAAATATGACCTGCTGAAAGGAAACCCAAATCAATGTCAGGGATCCAAACAATGATGGGGTGGGAACAAATGGCTAGCTAAAGCTTCAAGTTTGGGGAGATTTACAGAAAAGCAGGAGTTATAACCCAACTTCCTTTCTCCCCAACTCATAATGCAACCATGAATTGTGTTGTCTGTGTGCACAAACAAGTTACCACCAGCAATTTACCAATTGGTCAAGCAAAGATAAATGGACCTACTCTCCTTTTTATTTAACTAAATTCTCTAGTATCTACTCTTTCATTGTACAATGATTCACATGGACAATGAGGAACCTCCCTTACTTTGCTACTTGGGTCTCTTAGGAGGAAGAAGGCCAGGACACGGGCTGGTAAATATCTATACTTAATTGCAAGGCTGTGGTGGCACGCAGTGCCATCAGGAAGCCGCACCAGGTGACACTGGTACAGTCCATATTCATTCACAGCTGCGGGTGGGTTTATCCAGGGCACCAATTATCTAATTGCTGCTAATGTTCCGTATATTTACTCAGCTGCAAATTTGCAAGATGGGGCCTGACTCACAAGAAGGGGATAATAATGGGAGATATATTTCCATTTGAAAATTCATGAATAAGCAGCAAGAGCCCTGTTTATTAAAATTCAGATGCAGATAAACAATGAGTATAGTTCCAGGAATAATTGCAGGTTTTCCACAGTTACAGAAAACCAGCTCCTTTGTCAACACTCCATTGTTCTATTTATACCTTGGGAGATATTGCACTGAGTTTCTATAAATACAATGGAAACTCATTCATCTCAACCTCTCTCACGTGTAAAGTCCCAATCTTCTCAGTAATAAAAGAACTGCATCTTGAGTGTATCTGACATTAGGTCTCAAGACTGTCATAGGCGAATCTTTCCTAATATAAGGGATAAAGGAGAACAGGCTTGCATTGGACTGGGGAGGAGGAGGGGAAGCAACAGGCATTGTATTCTGGTTTCTGAAATAGACATGAAGCAGATACATCCTTGCCAGCTCTCAGCCCCTGAGTTAAGAATATCCGAGATTAAAAGCAAAGGAAACAAACTGACCAAGAAGGTATCTTGACCCTTGTATGGGATAGGGGCTCATCCGGGATACTCATTTATACATTTTCTTTGAATGAAATTCCGTCCTCTAGGGATATTATTAGACCCCTTCTAGAATCTTGAAATCTACTTCTTTGATCTTGCACCTTCAAAATGTCTAGATTACACTTTTTATCACACAGTGTTAAAAGCACAAAGAGTCTAGTTCGTTGAAGGTCTCCTGATCCCAAGCAGCCCAAAAAAAGTACCCTGATAGCAGGACACAATTGTCCTGTCTCCAGATACAACTAATATTTTATAAGAATATCACATTGTGAAGTGTTTTACTGTGGAGCAGGCACTGTGTGAATTACTTTTCATATAAAAATCCAATCATCCCACCTCCTCTGTGAAGATGGTCCTATCATTCTCTTTTCGATAGACTAAAACACAAAGCTATAAGCTAAGTGACCTAGCCACATAGCTATCAAGCAGCAGAGCTAGAATTTGAACCCAGAACTATCTGAAACTAGGAGATAGGCCCTTAGCCATCACATTACCACATTTTTCTGCTTCTTGGATCTAACTTCATACCACTCCATTTTATGGGCAAGCCACAGAGTGTCCTTGCTATATGCTATGACTCAGACAGATTTTGCTTCTCTCTATTAATTTAACCAACACACACACACACACACACACACACACACACACACTCTAAAACCTTCAGTCTGTGTTTCTTCATGATCCCTGCTTTTCAAGAGGTGACCCTGTATCCATAGCATGTACTCATACTTACCTGTTTCACGTTTAGGGGAAAAATCATTTTATACAGATATGTGTGTGTGTGTGTGTGTGTGTGTGTGTGTGTGTGTGTGTGATGCATATATATCTGGGTTTGTGTGTATGTATATCATATATATATAAGTTTCTTGTCAGTGTCTCCTTACAGGTAAGGTAAAACATCCGTAGGGAAGTGGGACTTCATGGGAAATAGGGCCCTGATGTGCACACAGCCTCCCTCACCAGCTGATGTTCCATATGCCACAGTGAAGCCAGATTCATTAAAAGGGTCTACAACACAGAGAATTTTAATACAAATGGCTTCCTTTGGTGGTATATCTCTCTAGAAACTCTAGTCCCTGAACATTTCACAGGTTTCAGAGCTGAAGTAGAAAGGGCTGAAATAAGAAGTAATGGCAGAGGCAGTATCCAGGGACCATGGGGGACACTTCATTCATCAGCAAGACAGCGGATGTGTTAAAAGGTGGGGCAGGGGTTTGGGGAGTCAGCTTGCAGGCTCCCCCCAAAATCTGTGCCCTGTTCATTGGAGAGAAATTTCTCTTCATGTCTTCATTTCAAAGAGGGTGGGAAAAGTTCTAGCCTTTTGATATGAGTTCAGCACTCCTATAGATAGAGATGGCCAATTATGAGTTCAAATACCAGTGGCCGATGAAAGTGGTATCCCCCAAAATTCTCTCCTTACTTACCAGATTATTCATGTATCCATTTAATAAATTACTGAATACCTGCTTGAACAGGTACCAAACTAGCTCAGTCAAGAACCTGCCTCCTAAACTGAACTTCGCTTAACCGACCTGCTGAATTAACTGATGCTCTCACTGTTTCTGATGCCCTCCTCACTCAAGTCGTACCAACTGAGTCACATGGCACTCCTCCCTCATATACCCAAGCATTACTTCTCCCACCAGTTGCATTATACATTCATGACAGCTAATTGCATTTACTCTCCAAACTATGTATAGCTGTCATACTTGTTATGATAATTATATTAAATTAAACAGCATGTAAATCAACAGAAAATGAATACTAAAAATATCCATGTTTCTATAAAAGCTTACTTGAATGTTTTGCAAAGACCTGATAAAGGTGAGTCATTAAAAATGCGGTTGAGTTAGCTGTCAACAGGAAAAGTATAAAATATTGGGTATAGGGAAGACCCCAGAATCTTTGAATCATTTTCCAGTGTCTTCTTACTCCATGAAAAAAAAAATTGGGAACTGGAAAGTAGAGATGATGTGTTACAGGTGTGATTTAAACAAGCCCAAAGACCTAGAATACTAATCAGCAGACCAACATGAAAAGAAAAGACCTAGGGCTTCTCCATATTTCAATAAATGGGTAAATAGGAGTGCCTGCATAGCCCAGTCAGTTAAGCATCTGACTTCTGCTCACATCATGATCTCCGGATTCGTGAGTTCAAGCCCTACATTGGGCTCTCTGCTGTCAGTGAAGAGCCCACTTTGGATCCTCTGTCCCTCTCTCCCTGCCCCTCCCCCACTTGCACTGTGTCAAAAATAAACAAACGTTTAAAAAAATTAAAAATGGGTAAATAAACATATATCTCTCAATGTTACATTAAAATAATATGTTCAGACTCTGTGTGTATTTTTTATGACTTCCCCAAATTTCATTTCAGATCCTCAGAAGACTAAAACCAGGGTCTGCCTGTGCTTTGGTATCTACCTCCACCTCTACCCCACCCCCATTTTCCAACCCCATGCAGGGCCCAAAGTTATTTCTCAGAAAATATCACAGCAGTGAACTGACACAGGCTATCAGATCTGACTGACAAGAAATCCACACTGCCCAAGATGACCCAGAGTTGAAAATAATCATGTTCTGTTCTCTCCTGTTTGGGGCTATTTCCTTCTAAACTGAAATGCTTATCCAGCCACCCAAATGCCACCAAAATGGGTGACAGATTAGATTACCTGATAAACACCTCTACACCTTCCAAGAAATTTCCTAGTAATCACAGTAACTGCTATTTTTTTCCAGCTGGTTGCTGACAACTTTTCAAAATGAATCCTCCTACACTCTTATTTTTACCCTCCACTAGCTGACTTTAATGGTAATCTCCTTAGGTTTAGAGCCCAGATGGAGTTGAAAATCTCTTTGATTTCTTTCAGAAGGGAACTATGGTAGGAAGCAGCTCCATCAGGCCACTCTAACACATTTTGTTTTCATTTTCTCCTTGCCCTCACCCCCAACCCTTATCATTCTACCTGAACTACCCTCCCACTGGCTTTCTTTACAGTTCAGCTTCTAAATAAGGAGCCCAAAATCTCCCTTGGTCTTTGCCATAATTTTGGTTTAAAGGGATCAGGAACATTTAAACCTTTGTATAATCAATTTGAAGTTTTATCTCCTTTAATATTAATGAATTTGAACACTTGAAGGTAACCTTGGTAAGTGTTTTGTTCACCTGTATATCCCCAATGCCTAGCAAAAGCAATGGTAGAAAGTAGGTGCTTAATAAAGAGAAATGTGATGAATGGGTAATCCTCACATCAGCCCCACAGGGAGAGCAAGCTAGATATTCTTACAGTTGACAATAAACTCATTAAGGTTAGGTAGTTTGCTCAGGGTCACTCAGCTTAGGACTCATCAACATTTGTCTAGTGTCATTTTACTAGAGGATGTACTGGAACTCCAGCATTAGACAGGAAGATTTTTCGTTGCTTCTGCAGAGCTAAGATCAGGCCCATGAGTCCAGTCCAAGGTTCACTGCTCTTAAGATGGAAATGCACCCACTGGAAAAGGGGCTTTTGGAAACACCACTTAGAATCGAATCTTTTAACAAACTTGCACAGGAAACAGGAAGGGAGAGGGATGGAGGATGCAGAAATAGAGTGAAAGCACAGTTGTGCCTCAGGTGTGCTCAGGCAGAGGAATCCAGTAGACTCCAAAAGACTGTGCACACCAATGATCTGCAAACAACTGTCCATGGGCCAAATCTGGCCCTCCATCTGTTCTTGTAAATAAAGCTTTATTAGAGCATAGGTTCACCCACCCATGTACATATTACTCATGGCAACTTTACACTATAAGAGCCGAATTGAAGAATTCGCCCTATGGCCCACAAAAGCATCCTACGCCCCTTTACAAAAAGAGTTTGCCAACTCCTGCCATATTAGACTCATTTAACTCACTTAGCGCCAACATGGGCAGCAACAGCCAAAATGAAACAAAGTACTACTGATGTTCAATGAGCTGGGAAGGATCATTTTCCACCCAATACCAAAAAAAAAAAAAAAAAAAAAATCACAAACCAATTATTTCAGCACTTGATATCCGCTAGAAGCCTCTTGTCAATAATATCTCCTCTTGCCTGAACTTTTGAACTAGATATCCACTCCCTTCATTACCACTGCATTTAGGATTAGCAATCATTGGAAAAGCTACAGAAAACAAACTTTTTTTTACTGTATTTTAAAAGAAAAATCAGAGAAATGCCTATTGAATGCAGTGCTACAAATAAATGAAAACTCAGCATGCCTTGTAAAATGGTCCAGATCTCATTAAATGATTTCTTGGCTATTATCCTTTGGGCTCAACAATGTATCTGAATGGACTTTCCCATGAAACTGAATGCTCAAGGTGCTACTCTTTTGAAAGGAAACAGCATATTGAAATCAGAAAAGACAGCAACCGATTGTTAGAATGGATTTCAAATGAGCAGTGCCATTTTCTATCTTTAGGCTTTGCCACTAATATTCCCTTGCAAATTTCTTAACCATCCCAAAGTTTTACTTTTCTAACCAAATGGAGAACATCCTGCCCATCTCCTACCCCTATCTCCCTCCTCCAAATCAGGGATATGGAAAGGATGCACAAAACAGCATTTGCTGTGAGGTTTTTCAAAAGCCCCTCATAGGGACAGGCTAAACATTACATGGGCATTCTCCAAGCTCAGATAGTTCTCCATGGAGGGGGAGCTCAGTAAACATGAACATGACACAACAGAACAAAACCTGGTCATCATAAGCAAATGACCTATTAACTCACCTACTACAAAAGTTTCATTCCAAGTATGGTGATGCATGATGGAAAACTCTCCATAGATTAAGTTCTGGTAACTTCTAAGAGAAGACCTTCAAATCTTCATCCTCTAAGCAATTATTACTTTCTATCAGATGTATGAATAGCTTTTTCTGGAATTCCAGGTGAAAATTCAAAGAGTTAAGTCACTTTCTCCAGGCAAAGACCTATGGTTGCAGTTGACTATGAGATCCAATGGCTCCCTGCTTCTGATATCCACATCCTTCACTGCAGTTCAGGCTAAGCAAAGTGTCTGCTTTGGTTCTAGGTATCAGGCTGATGGTGTGGAGCAGAGAGCATCTAAGGCTGTAGAACCATAGGGTCCCACCCCATGACAGCAAGCATCGGCTGGTATCACCGTGATCTGAGCCTCTCTCTCTCTCTCTCTCTCTGATATGGTCTATACCCATACCTTTGGGAAACTGCTTCTCCCCACTCCATTTTATCGTGCTGAGGAGTGCTGTCAATCAAAGAGTGCTGTCTCCTCAAGCTGACCAATAATTAGTCCAGTGTTGGAGTGAACACAGGAATCAAGGAACAACTTTTTCTTTATTGTTTTTTAGTTTTTATTTAGTTTTGAGACAGAGAGAAACAGAGCATGAGCAGGGAAGGGGCAGAGAGAGAGGGAGACACAGAATCTGAAACAGGCTCCACGCTCTGAGCTGCCAGCACAGAATTCGATGTGGGGCTTGAACCTGCAAGATCATGACCTAAGCCGAAGTTGGATGCTTAACCAACTGAGCCATCCAGGCGCCCCAAGGAACAACTTTTTCAAAATCAAAAATAAAGAGAGGCAGAGGAGGATAAGGAGGGAAAGGAGAAGAGAGACTGACTCTCTTGTCATTGGTGCAAGCTTTGAATGGCCATCTTACCTACCACATGGAGAGTACCTGCTAGAAAATGAAGCTGATTTGGAGGAAAGCAGAGTTGGAAGCAGAGAGAGAAAAAGACAGACTCTTAACCACACTCAGCCTCTAGAACCTGGCACAACTGAGGCTACATCCACTCCAGACTTCTTAGTTGAGTTTGGTTAATATTTTAGTTTAGTTAAACATGTGGGCTGAAACCAATTTGAGTTTAGTTTCTGTCACTTACCACCCAAAGCTTCCTTACCAGTACAGTGAATGCACATCTCAAGCCATCTCATTTAGCTTAATGGATTGGTCAAGTGACAGAATGTGAGTGGGTGGCTCACGGCAATCCACCCCCTCCCTAAAATCACAGTTCAGCACCTGCCCAAGAACTCACTCATCTGAAGCATCGCCTTAGGCAGTGCTCTGACTCTGTTCGGTTCTGTGATACTTTATGTTTGCAATATGTCAACAGCTTCTTGAATGGTTATTTATTACATTTTCTTTAGCACTGGGTGAGAAAATAACTTCTAAGAATCTTGGAATATGTTATTTCTAGAATAAAGCTCACATTGCATCCAGATGCAATTATCCTAATGAGTAACTAAATCATCCATCTTTTAAAATCTTGCATATTTTAAAAATCTATTAGCTCCTATTATGTTTTGACAAGGAAGAATTTCCTGATTATCTTTTTATCTATTTTTCCTGATTATAACTTTTAATACTTTGTACCCAAATTCTTAAATCTTTTAAAATGATATTGAAGACTCCCATATTACAGAGACTTTCTGCTCCTCCTAAGATCTCACAAGTACCCTACTGTCCAGAAACACTGGCCCGCTCTTTCCCAAAAAGACCATCACATTGCTGCCCCATCATTTCGCAAGTGGTTCTCTTGGCCCAGATGGTCTTCCCACCAATAACCTACTCACGCATCCAGCCATCCAATCCCAGCCCCTCTCCAGGGGCCAATTGCCACCTCCTCCTTGAAACAAGACTAGGCATCCTAGCCTAGGGATGACTCTCTCCTCTACAGTTTGTGCCTGTTTGCTACCTCACACATACTTGGTAGAACAGGGATCCATATGTAAGATTAGTTTTATATTTTCAAGGAGTTGCCCTGAAGACAAGTCTTCCCTACACAAGCATGATATCCCTTCAAGAGCTCTGCCCACACACCCATGGATGGTAATGATACAGGGTGGACATAGAGGCAATGACTCAGTAATCAGGAACACCAAAGCCAAAGCCCAGAGTATTCAGTCTGCAAGATATTTTAGTGGTCCAGGCTTTTGTTCTTTTACATATATACCCTTGGGCCTCTTCTGTCCAAGAAAGAAATCACTGGAAATCAGTGATTTAGGCACTCTGTAAGCTGCTTTGGAAGTGAACAAACATGATCCAAAGAAACACGAAGCATCACCTCTGCTTACAAGTATCTGACATCTCCTCACTGAACCTCAAATTCATGGAGCTCACTGGGTCCTAGAATGCACTTCCTTTTCCCATTCCCTTCCTCTAAGTGTTACTTAGCCTCTAAGACCCTTCTGTTGTTAGACTATAGGGACCAATCTGCTTCCCTGTTTCCCTCCATCCCACAGGGACCCCATTTCCTCCAAAATCCTAGGGAAGGAGGGAACTCCATGGCTCATGATGGGCAACTGGTTACCCACTTCCCTGTGTCATTTAATCATCTTCTCATCTCCCCAATCGAACTGCGAGCTCTTCAGGGCAGGAACACTTCTTTGCATAGCTTGGTTTCCTTCCCGGTGTGCAGGTCAGAGTCACACAGGGTGAGCATTCAATAGCCATTTGTTCAGTAAAGGGTCTAATTAAGTCTCCTTAGAGTGAAATCACTCCTCTTTCTTCCTAAATGGCTTTATATGTAATTCGTGGGAGCTGATACAAGTGTGTGTGTATGTACCTGTGCTAAAGAGAATGGTCAGCAATAGACTGAACCATGAGAGTGGCAGTAAGAGGGTTGTTGAATACCAAAAGTGAACAAAAACCCTAAAAATTCTCACTAAGTAATCTGAACACATTGAATTCATTTTGGGCTCCAAGTGGTGTGTATCAGCGTACACAGCCTGTGTGCACAACTTAAGTATGTCCCATGGGTTGTTATTTGCAGGAGTTCAAGGACTTCAAAACAGGAAACTCGGTCCTACGGTTTCTATCACTGAATCAATGGGACCTTGCACAAGCCAGTAAAGTCTGACTCTCAGGTTCCACATCTGCCCTGCTCCACAAGAATGTTGTGCAAAGGAAATGAGGGCATGCTCACAATTTCCTGGAGAGATGTTTCAATTAGCAGTCCTCATGAAAACCCCTTTGCTGAACTTGAGGTAAGAGAGTACAAAACACCTTAAAAAGTTGCCCTTTGCTAAAGCACGATGGGGGCAGCCAGCATCAGGTGCATTGGGCTTGCGTGGGCCCCTGGGTGACAGAATTGAACCGCAGACAGGACCATGAATATGCTGAATGGCATCATTAAACTTAGACCTTTCACTTACATGCATTAATAGGGCTATAGATCAACTATTATGTCACGGAGTGTGTTCTGGATGCATTGTAAAATTAACTATTCATAGGGGATCATTTTTGAAGCATATTTACATGTTGGAGGCTCAGCACCCGCGTGATGCACCTGTTCCCTTTGAACAGCCCTCTCGTCTGTAAAGCCTGGAACACCTGTGAACATTTAAACTGGCTTGGGTGACAGCCGTGTGATCGTTAGCATATGTGCTCGGATCAAAGCCCATACCCTCCAACTGTAAGGGAAGAAAACATCAGTTATCCTCACATCATCATACAGGCAAAGCCCACCATATAGAAAAAGGTTCTTCGTGACATCAAAGTGAATGGCTGGCAGGACCAGGGAACTGGTCATTCAGGTCCAAACAAACTTTCACCAAGAAAGACTTCAGTGTACCAGACTCTGTCTTGTCCAGATCTATCCCTGATGGTCAATGTCTCCTGAAAACACAGTGCCTGCTTGTGTACTAAGCATGGCTATGCCTTTCAATCTCTCCTCAAGCTGCAATGAGCCTTGAAATCAATTCAACAATTATTGATTTAGCGCCTACTGTGCATCCAGCCCTCTGTGAGCTAAGGGTCATTTATTTAAATGGTATAATGGATGTATGAACAAGGGTATTTCACCACAGCTTGGTTTACTATATTGAAAATATGGAAACAACTTTGATACCCACCAATGGTAGTCTTAAATAAATTTTAGTGCAGCCACTCAATGGAGTTTTGTACATAGACATCAAAAAGAATAAAGAAGATTTACATTTAACAGATCTGGAAATATGTCCAATTAGTATATGTGAGAAAAAGGTACACAGTAGAGTCTATGATGGGACCTCATTAAATACACACACACATATATATATACACACACTTACATATATGAACATACATATGTACACATATATATCATTAATCTATATGAATATAATCACACATATAGAGAAAATCTGAGGGATATATATACGCTAAGTTTATGATAGTGGTTACTTCTAGGAAACCAAATTTGTGCTGAGAGGAATTACACATTCCAGTAATGCATGAATTTCTTTCCATGTATTTCTACTTCTGTTATGATCACCTACAAAAGGTTATTTCAAAACTGTATACTAGACCTTTTTCTCTCAGTGGAGCCTCCAATATCCTAACCACTCTGACTGATGACCATCAGCTAAGTTTCCGAATGTTCCAGCAAATAAGAAACTACAAATACACTCTTAGGGATACACATGTAGGTACACACATTTGGAGGATTGAAAGAGCAGGTGCAGATGATAACACATTCCCACATCCCCTACTGGATTTACAGCACTTCTTTTCCTCATTAATTCCCCACTAAAAGATTGAGTTTGGTTAAGCTCTTCCTGAAAGCAAAGCATATGGAAGATCCTTCAGAGAGCATATGATTTCTAGCAATATAAAAAAAATCACCCAAATGAAATTCCATTATACATTGCTGATCCAAATGTCCCAAACCACTTTTTATAATGAAGTTTGACATGAATCAATAGGAAGACTTCCTTCATAGCTCCAAAGAATTCCTACTTTCACTGAAATTTATTGAGCCCTGATCATGACTACATATTCAATATTCTTCCAAAAGACAGAAAAGTGGCTTCAAATTTCACAGCTATAAATTTTATGAAATGTTAAAGCTAATAACATGAAAGGGACACTTGCAGAGGAACTACTGCTTTTCAAGCACTAGTCTAGGCACTTGGATCAATGATCTCATTTAATGATCACAATCCAGAAGTGTCTTAGGTTGGGTACCCAGGACTCTGAAACAGAGATTTGCATGCAAGAGGGTGTTTTCAGGGGAGAGGTGCAACACGAATGCCCAAGGAGAAGTGAAGTCTGGGGCCTGGGCAGAAGGACATGAAGTCTCCCCCTTTGGGAAGATAGAGGGATGACGCAGCCACAACAGAGGCCTCCAGCCACCCAGCAGTCCTGCAGTTGTCCGGCCTTAGGTCAAGATGCCTTTGACTTGGCCACAGGCTGCCCACCAGGGAACAGGTGGGACCTTGGGTGAGGCAGCTCTCTTAGGCTGAAGGTGATTCCTGGGGAAAGACTCAGCATCCAGCACTCATGGCAGCTGGGGGAAAGGAAGGCTCATCCTGCACCTACCACTTTCAATCATGATAACCATGTTCACACAAGGAAATCAGCCCACAGTAAACAGAGAGTCAGGATTTGAATATCTACTTCCAAAAGTCTTCCCCTAATGCCATGCTGCACTCCAAACCAAGTACCCACTTAGGGCGCCTGCCTCAGAGAAGGGTAGCTTTGGGTGCTGTAACTCACCGTTGCAATTTGGACCTTGATGCTGATAAGTAAATCCACATGCCCAACAAGAGAAAAGCGGTGGAGCGAGTCTTGAATCTGAAGCTAGAAGGAATCTATCAAGCCAGAGAGATCTGTCACAAACACAGAAGAGGGGCTTTGCTAACAACCACACGGATAATCAAGGCCCTGTGATCACCTCCCCCATAGAGGACCTTACACAGAATCCTGTGCTCATCCCATTTGTACCATGTGTTTACTGAACACACATGCATGCTTCAAAAATCCACTTATTCCATTCCATTTCCACTCTCCATGTTCCATAATAAACTACCAAGACTAGAAGCCATATAGAATAAATTTGATGGGAGGAAAACGCACATTTTGGCACACAGGAGAAGATAATAAGAGAGGAGAGAAGGAAGCTGAATCAAAGATTCTCCATGCATAATGCTTCCAACCAAGGGACTGGCACCGAACCTCAGATCCATCCATCACCAGCTGTAAATTACTAGGCAAGCTATTCTGGAAGCCTCAGTTTCCTCCACTGTTAAGTGGGAAGTGATGATGCACAGACCTCCCAGGGTCAATGTGAAGATTAAATGGGATGATGAACATTAAGTGCTTAGCACTGTGCATGTACAGAAAGCACTTAGCAAGTGTAAGCTCTTGGTATTACTGTCAGGGTGGTTAACATAATCATCAGCACCCTCCCAATAACCCAACTGTAGCAGGAGAAGTCAGAATGAATGAAAGTGTGATAAATGGGTTGGGTTTTTCTGAACCTTCTGCGAAGTAGGTTGACTTATAAATGGTTTTCCTTTCCTATTTAGAGATACCCTCTAAAACAGCAAGTCCTCCCCCGAAATTCTCTATCCTGTCCTGTGTTTCACAGCTCCCACAGTGTGGCCCGTGAAACAACAAGAGCTCACACACCCCGCCTGTGCGTGAAGCTCACACACCCAGCGAGGCTTCTCAATCCATACACTGGAGCTCAGCCCACCTGCCTTCGCCTCCTGGCTTCACCAATTAAACATAAAGACGAAAACTGGTGTTTTCTTCTCTACCGGAGAAGGCAAGGCTCCAGGATCTGCCAGTCCCACAGATGCTGTCTTACTGTTGTTAAACCTTTCTGTGAATCCCCTAAGAAGAGCAAGTCTTGAAGCTCATGTGACTCAAAGAAGCTTTGCTGTACAAGTCGTGCCCTTGTTTCTAAGTGTTTCTAAGTGTGTGGTCCCCAGCAGACCACCAGCAGAATCACCTGGGCAGCCTGTTCAAAATGCAGATTCTCAGGACTCCCAAACCAGAATCTTTGGAGCAGGACCCTAGAAGCTGCATATTTAAAGAGATTTCTGGATAATTCTGACCCAACTGAAGTTTGAGGTCCCCTAGAATACAGGCATGCTTTTCTTCATAGCCTAGATCACCAGGGTTGGTTTTCATGAGCTCTCTTTTTTTTTTAGCTTTCCCCAGTCTCCAAATCTCTAATACCTGCCCCCTATATGTTCCAAACATTATTCATGCAGTGGCCAGCAAATCCTTATTTTACACTCAAATACGTGTAGTCTATTAATGTCCCTGGGATTTGGTAATCCATGGAGAGATTCTCCATTTTCCTGGGTAGAGTGTAAGCTTGACAAGGACAAGAACACTATCATTCAGAAACTATAAGGCATCCAAATACAGGGGCCCAGCTCTGTGCATGCGGCACAGGGAAGGAGTCTAAGCCATGGCCTAACTTAACAGGATCTCACAGTGTATACACAGAAAACCAGATCCATCATGCCCCAAGGCCTCAAAGACACTTTGCATCTTCACCACTGAGGCACCTATAATCCAAACTTATGGCTGGAAAGTCAAAGACCACATTTCTTTTCTCTGCTGAGACAGGCAAAGACCTCCTTGCTATAGCCCATGCTTCCCTCTTTCCCTCTGTTTTTTTCTACCTCAGGCTTTCCACATCCTCCATTCTCCCCACCCTTCCCAACTGATGAGAAAGGAGAATGAAGGCTCAGATCCATGCTGAGACAGTCCCATCTCAGAGAGACTGCAAGACTGCTAAAGACACCTTTTATATTAAAGCCTGTACCCAATCACCCAACCCTGATAGAGCCCTGATCAACTCACAGATACCTGCATGTGTCTACGCTGCCCAGTAAAAAACACACAATAGAGTAAGGGATCAAGTACCACAGTCCATTTAGTTAGCCAAAACAGACACATATGGAAACACCACAAGCCCTACAGTGAGGACATATACCATGAGGGACAGAGCAGCCAATGACTGCTACTGGAGCACCTATTCCCATGTCTTAAGTAAGCAAAAGGAACAGAGAAGAACAATGTTAGGAGAGAGAGAGGAGGAAAACCAGCAACAAGTGTTGTCTCCAAGGTCAGGGTCAAATGTTCCAGACCAGACATGAACCAGGAAAACCAGATACCCCAAGTGAGGAGGCAGATGAATTGTGACACACTTCCTAGGGTATGCAGTACAAAGCCAGGCCTGATTTCTTTCTCTTTTATTGGTACTTATCCCATAGAGCTTTCTTTATTTCTATTTCTCTTAATAAAATTTTTTTTTTAGTTTTCTAAACCCACACACAAAACAACTTCTTCCAACCTTTGCACCCTCCTCCCACCCAACTCCCATCATAGGAGGCCACAGCCTGGTTGCTAATGCAGTGGGCCAGCTGAGTCTGATAGGTCCAGGGATCCCTCTGTCACTATGTGGATGGAATTCCTCTCTTTGGTTGCTATGACACCATGGCGCTAGGGCTCTCCTGCCTCGTTGCCATGGAACCCTTCCTTCCCCATCCCTTACTGCATGTCAGGAGGGCAACAGCCCTGCAGGCAAGCTGCCCACAGGCTTCTGGCCACGCCAGTCCCCTGGACAGCATCCTAGAAGGATGCAGTGGTCAGAGCCAGCTGCAATCACATACCTGAACCGAAACAGTCTGCAGAAGAGTTTTCTAGCAGACCCCTCAAAAGGTTAACTACATAGAAACAGCCTTTTAAAATCTGTACCTGGAAAACAAAGTGCTCTGAACACATGTAGGTGCTCTCTTCCATAAGGAAACCATAAGATGCTTGCTAACAGAGGGGGGGCCCTCAGTACAGTCTGTCTGGTCCCAAGAGGAACAGCCAGGGCTCCACGGTGCTTGTTTAGATCACGGATCACTAGGAAACAACTGCTGCCTACCCACTACTCTCGAACCCAAGACTTTGCCTTCATCTGCTCTGTGATCTCATGCTGCTGAACAGGAAGGAGAGGAGGAATGTGAAAGAAGAAAAGGTTTAGCTTTATACAATGAAAATAAACCTACAGCTTCCCGCTGTACCAAAGTGTGCACCTCTGAACTAACATCCTGTGTCGCATGAGGGTCTTGCTAGATGAGGGTGAGGTGCCCCAGAGGAGGTGACACAAAACCTGGGTTCAGGTCCTGCCTCAACCCTGTGACTCTGGGCAAAGTATTTCTTCTCCATGAGCCGTGGTTTCCCCCTGCAAAAAAGCATGGGGCTCTGAGTGGATAATCTCTCAGGGCCCTTCCCCGGGTGGCTGGCCTCCCCTCTTAGAGGGGAAACAAGGATAGACTTTGAAGTCAAAGCTCAGATCCTCAAACCCATGCCCTATCCCCTTGCCTGGAGGAGTTCCAGGGTCCAGGGAAGGGCTTCACCACCAAGAATGGGCGTTTGTGAGCGCTCCCACCCAGGGCCAGATATATTTAAAGGGGACTCTCCCACCTGCAGGCAAGGGACAAAGGACACTCCAGCCCCTCAGTGTGCAAGTCCCAGAACTGACCCAGGCACCCTACCTGCTTTTCATCAAACATCCTACATGTTTTCACAACAGGGACCTCTCTATTGTCTAGAGAGTAACCAAATGGAAGAATTCCAAAGAAATATATATTAAAACCAAAATGTGCAAAGGGAATGAAATGATAATGGTCCACATGGGAGGTATCTGCTCCAAACTCAACCTAAGTAGCCACAGACAAGATGGAGGATACAGTTACAGAGAAATCAGCCCCACATCCCTTCTCCATTAACCACCTCTAAGGAATCTTGATCTGGAATTCCTTTCCTCCTGGCCTTCGGTGTTTCTGCCGCACATCGCCTCTCTCCAGCTTATCCACAAACAGCACTGGGCTAAGACATGGGGACGCCATGGTAAACCAGCAAACAGGGGCTTGCCTTCATCAGTGCCATCTTCTAGTGGTAAAGGCTGACAAAACAGAAATCAATTTCAAGTAGTAATAAACTATTGTGGGGGTAAGGTGAGTCAGGGCAGGCCTCTCTGACAAGCTGACATTTGAGCGAGATCTGAGGGTGGATATGGGGACTGTTTCATGAACAGTGACAGGATAAGGGTGTTCCATGAAACTTCAACAGTACAGGCAAAGGCCCTGAGGCAGGAATAATTAAAAGACATGATTCAAGGAACTTCCAATGGGAATACAGAGCAGACATACAAACAAACAATCACAATTTCACAAGACAATGTCAACAAGGGCTTCGTTGGCACTACAGACAAACCTGACTATAAGAGAAAGAGCCCTGAAGGTCAAGTCTGCCAGGGGCTTCTCAGAGGAGGAGGTACCTGAGCTGATTTTTAAAGGTTGAGTAGATCTTGCTAAGACAAGAGAAACACAACGCACAAAGGCCTGAAAGTATGAGGGGCATAGAGCTTTCTCAGAATGAAAAGCGCTTCCATTTACCTGGAACTTCAGGTGGGAGGGAGGAGTGATGGGAGAAACAGCGAGAAAAAAAAATAAGTGGACAAAAAAAAGAAAAGAAAAGAAAAAGAAAAAATTAAGTGGGCAATACATGAAGGGTCGTTTATGCCAAGGCAAAAAGAATGGGAGCCAGAGTTTAGAGTCCCCTAAATAGATGGCCCAACAGAATGCTAACCTGAGAAAGGACACCCCAAGCTATACTAAATATGATGGCACCTCTGCAGATAACATCCTCACTTCCCAGCACACTTGCACACCTGGAGGGGTGTAGAAGGGGCTCATCACCCCCAGGTCACACAGATACTGCCCTTGGACCTTCCCTTGTTGCTGGGGGCTCAGGCGTGCTGCCAAGGGAGGGTCCAGGAGTCAGCTCGTGGAGGGGCAGAAGCCTGTGGGTGTGGAACAGCAGGTAACCAAGAATGCGTCAGAATCCCTCCCACACCAGCTCTCTCAAAAAGGCTGGTATGGGGAGAGGGTGAGGTGGGGAGAGGGGAGGAGATAAGGAGGGGGAGGGGGGAAGAAAGGAGAACAGAGAAGAAGGAAATGAGCAGGAACAAGAGAAAACTGGAGGGAGGTACCCTCCACGCCCACTGGGGTGAGAAAACTCTGAGCTCCACTGGCTGCTTCTCTCAAGAAGCAAACAGAAGCAGTCCCCACTGCTGTGACACTGCCACTGGCGGGGAGCACCTCCCCACGGGCTGCTAGTCTCCATGCCCACGGCCTGCTGGCAGGTGCTGGAGTCTACTCGCTCTGATTCACACCGCCCTCCGCATTCACCAGCATGCAGCTCTGCACCACGACTGAGTCTCCCCACGCACACAGTCCCTCACCCCAGGCACCCCTCCTGCCCCAGCCTCCTGCCCCCCACCCCAGCCTCCTCCCTGACCCCTTCCTGGGGCCATTCTAATTAGAATCAAGATGGGGGAGGAGATACAGACCCAGCTTCTGAGAGGCATGATTGATTAGGGTTCCCAGATAAAATACAAGACATTAGGTGGAATGTGGATTTTAGATAAATAATGAATAAATATATTTTTATTTGCTAAACCTGGTAATGCTGTGACTGATGTTTCGATATGCAAATACCTCTTTGGCTCCAAATTCCTCTCCCAAAGCTATGGATGTGGGTGAGAATGATGATGACAATGATGACGATGACGATGATGGTGATGATGGTGGTGGTGATGATGATGATGGTGACTCATGTTTTGAGCCGTTACTTGCCAGGCACTATGCAAAGTGAAGCACATGCCTTATTTCATCAAGTTCTCGGGATGACCCAATGAGAACAGTATTATTACTATCTCCATTGTACAGATGAAGAACCTCAGGCTTAGAACATATCTGAGGGCACAAAGCTAGGATATGAGAACTAAGATTGGAACCAGTATAGACAAGCTCCAAAGCCCATGACCTCCCACACTAAGCTCCTCGCCACCCTCTCCATACACACAGTGGATCTGGAGCTATCAGTGAGCCAAAGCTTTGATACGCTGAAATTACTACCTTTCAGTTTGAAACCACTGACCCAGGAGACTCCTGGAGGGCTTCTCCTCCTGTAACTTACTCCTACGTGGTACCCTTCCAGCCACAACCCATGTTCTCTCAGCCCCTGCTCCCAGTGCACACTCACACTCAAAGAACAACCTCACATCAGTCGTTTATACCTTAATGAGTATTTGTGTTTGGTGTGACCTCTCCCAGACATCCGAACTTGGAGTTGTCTCATAGTAGAGAATAAAGATGTTCACCATTAAAAACAGCTCAGTCACTGGTGACATTTGGTATCAGGAAAGGGCTTTTCTAATCACTCGGCCCCACTCCTTACCTGGTGGTAGCAGGAAAGGAAAGAGACCCAGAGGGCTCCCAAGTGTCTCAAATAGTACTCCATTCCCCAAGGCAGACAGGTTGGGTGATTTTTAAGTGTGAGTTAGCTGCTCTGATTGATGGAGCTTACTGTCCAGCTGGGAAAGACAGACCACCTTGATGGAGGGAGGATTTTAATCAGGGCTGAGGTGGATGGATGGATGGATGGATGGATGGATGGATGGATGGATGGATGGATAGATGGGTGGATAGATGGGTGGATGGATGAATGGATGGACAGATGGACAGAAAAGCAGGCGGGTGGACATGTGAGCCTCAGAGGGATGGGTCTGTGGTTCTGAGAGAGACCTCTGACTACATGGGGCTCCTCCCAGGAGCCCAGGTCTTTTCCATGAGGTACAGTGAAGGTTCTAAACACAAGGAGAAAGGAAGAGGGATAGGAACCAGATAGCTAGGAAAGTGTAGGGAGGGAGAAAGCAAGGCAGGAAAACAGGGCAGAAGAAAAGAGTGGTGTGGCATTTTGAATTCATCCAGCTCCCTCCCAAGGTTCCTGAACCCTCCAGGCTTGTTACACCAGGGTAGAGCCATCACAGTGGGGACCCCAGCTTCTCATCTCTGCAATTTACTGAGTGTGGGTGTTCTAGAGCTCACGATGATCAGTTATTCATCATTTTATTTGCCCAGAAGGCTGGCTGCAGGGGTGAGTAAGGCGGACGTCTCTGCAGCCTGAGTCTGCGGCAATTGGCAGTTCCTGCACCCCTGCCCCCAGCCCCAAGCTGGTCACCACTGGTCCTGTCGCCCATTCCCTTCCCTGGAGATGCCTTCCTCCTACAGAGGCCCTGTTGCCTCTGGGAATGCCAGGCCCCTCCATGCTCGGAGCTTCACTTCCAGAGACACAGTGCCCTTCTCCCTGACCTCCTCTCACTACAGAGAAGCTGACCACCAGGGTCTGCAAGAGAGACAGAGTCAGATGCCCCTCCAGGGACACCCCATGCCACCAGCTGCCTGTGCTTGCCTACTTTCATTCTGCCTACATTCACTCTGCTGCCACAGCTGTGCTTCTCCCCGGCTCCCACCCCGGGGCTATAGGACCTCACTGCCACCAGACAATGAGGAGCAGATGAAGGCTCAGGAGGGGGCTCAGCCAACCCCGAAGAGGAAGCAGAGTCTGCAAAGAAACCTACAAGAGGAGGAGCAAACACCGGTGCCACCTCAGCTCTAGGGAGTGTCACTAGGGCAGGGGCCAACCCCCGAGGACATCTGGAAGAGGGTGGGGACAATGCCAGTGATGCTGGCTGGGAGCAGGGCACTAAGTCCTTCGGTGCTCATGACAGTCAGCACCAGAAAGAATGTTTTNCTTCTGTCTCCCAGTAAAAAAAAAAAAAAAAAAAAAAAAGCATTACATGGAGTCATGCCTACTTTCTAGGCATTTATGAGTTTTGCGAGGGCACAGAGCTGGAGAGGGTGGGCCAGGGCTGGAGTCAGCAGGATAAGGAATTCCAGTAAAGGGGAAAGCAGTGCTGAGCCCAGAGGCTCGGAAGCTGCAGGTGAAACAGAGGGAAGGACGTCCCCCGGGTCTGGAGGTGCAGGGTGCTGGGTGCAGGGGACCCTTGCAGCTGCTGCCTCCCATCCTGGCTGGGCAGGAAGGGCACATTACAGGCCCATGCATGGCCTGTGATCTCACTCTAGAATGGCACTGGTGGATGGCCCTAGCAGCCTCTGCCACTAAAAGGATTCCCTTGGAGGCAGCAAACAGCAGACTTGGTGTCAGAGGTGACACCAGGGATGACCACTGCGCCCACGCCTGCACATGAGTACTGGCTCCCTTTCTTTCTGCCTCGCAGACAAAGGCTATGTTCCTCCTCCGCATTCCTGCCAACACAGTTTGATCTTCCACCAAAGCTGCCCTCTCACCACATGGCCACGATCCATTCACTGCCCATCTCTCTACTAATCAGCATTTCCTCAGTTACTTTCTAAATAAATGCCTGGCACCACGTATGTTCGTGGAACAGCTCACTGAATCCCCGCAAAAGCCTCTCACCATAAGTATTATTACCATCATCCCCATTTTACAGATGGGCTGCCCAAGCCACAGAGTGAGTCCAGGACGGTCTAGAGGTCCCACAAGTGGCCAGCGTTGAGCGGGGCTGACCATCCCTGAAGTCTGGTGAGGGAGCACAGTGCCACTCTGCCACGTGGCAATCCATGCCAGCACATGGGGGCCAGGACGCCCAGCCTGCTGTGTCTCTTACGGCAGCCAAGCTGACTGAGGCAGGCCATTCCAGACCTTGTGGGCCATGGATGCTGCTGAGCCAGACCCTTGTGAATCCCAGTGCTGACCCACCCCAGAATTACCAGTCTTATATAACAGGCTCCCCCACCTCTTCCCAACTCGGATGGTTTGGTTAGGGTAAGAGTCAGGCAGTAAAAACCAGTTGGCACCAAAAGTTACCCACGGCATAAACACAAGGAGCCATCACAACAGCACCAAGGCAGTGGGAAAAAAATACCTTTCTCTCCCATTTTCCGGTATTTCATGTTGAGAGCAAAATCATCCTGGAAGCTTCCCTGATGCACCAGGTAGGTCTTGGCTGGCCTCTTCTCTCCCGCCTCTCCATAAGCAAGCAAGTAGGGGGGCCAGCAGGGGCTCCCTTCCCAGCATCTGCTATTTCTGAATGAAAGGCATGGAGGCTCTCGGGCACTCTGGCCCTGAGAAGTGCATGCTGTCTCTAAGACCAAGGGGCAAACGCAAGCCCATACTTACGCTTCCTATTTGATGACTATGTCCAAACGAAAAAGGCTTTCTCTTTCGAAGACTTCCTCAGCTTTCTGGACCCATTAAGACTCAGCCCCAAGGTCACATTGACTTGAATAGTCCACTGTGGGAAATGTGGTGGGCAGGGTGAGAGTAATTGTCTCTACCCCCGGGACATACAAGGTCTTCCTCTGAGCCTTGTAAGGACCTGAGCCGAAGCCTGCTTAGATGTCCTGGGTAAGCAGAGTCTCTAGATCACTAGCTAATAGCTAAAAGCCAGTGACCCCCAGACTGGCGGTGATGTCAGGGAGGATCTGAATAGGTAAGAGCCTGGGCTAAGACTGGGCAAGACTCTGGAGCAGAAAGAAGACCAGAGGCTGTCTGCATCCACCTTCAACCGCAGCACCCGACTTGTTTCAGGACCCAGAGCCAGGTCCCTCCATCCCAACCTCCCTCCAGGTACTGAACCCAGGGCATCTGAATTTCCTAACCAGGGATCAATTTAGAATTCTGCTCTTCTGCCTGGCTGTCTTTTCTCCAAAGCCTTAGCAACATAAAAGGCTTAGATAAAGTTTCACCCCATATAATCTGTCCAGCAGCCCCCACCCTCCTCTCGGACAGCATGAGAGGCAGGATGCACTAACCAAATCAGTGCCTATGGGAGTCATTTTTTGATGGCTCAACCCAAGATCCTTAACCCAGAAGCCAGCCCTCTGCCTGCAAGTAGAATGTGAGAACTGAAAGTACTTTTAAAAATAACAGCTAACCTGCTGAGCACTTCCTCTTCAGACCTGTGTGGACTGCTCCCAGCAACCCCACAAGGCAGTTACACCATTGCCCCATTTTAATAAGGAAGGAAACCAAAGTCAGTGAGGATAAGGAACTGGCCCAGGTTCTCAGAGCTGATAAGAGGAGCAGTCCAGGCCACATGGCCCAAGGCTTGGCCTCGTATTCTTTCGTTCAGCAAATATCTATTAGGCACTGAACAGAATCAGCCCAGAGATTTTGTTTTCCAAGTAAACAAACTGCTTACCGGGGAGGCCATTTCTTCTCACAGCTCAGGAGATAAAGAAGAGCCAGAAAGCTTGCGATCACAAAGTGTCTCTACCGCCTTGCTTTGCTGAGTCTCCCCACCTCTGTCGCACTTCCCCACAGGCTGCACCACGTGCAAGCTGGAAACAAAACGGACCAATGCTCTGTCCTTGTGGAGCTGGCATTGCCACAGCAGGGACGGATGACAAGCAGCACGAGGTAGTAAAATGGGTAATATGCACGATGGTTACTGAGGAAAATGAAAGCAGGGAAAGAAGGTGAACGTGAGGGGAGATACACAATTGTAAACTGGGGGCCAAAGGCAGGCCTCACTCAGAAGGCAATTTTCAGTAAAAACCAGAAGGAGGGGAGAGAATGAAATATGCAGCTAAGTAGGGACAGAGCATTCCAGAGAGAGAGAGAGAGAGAGGAGTCAGTGCAAAGGCCCTGAGGCAGGAGCCTTTGGGGGTCTCTGGGGGAACAGAGAGGCCAGTGCAGCTGGACCCAGTGAACCAGGGGAGCAAGCAAGAGGTAAGTAAGGGGAGGGTAGCAACAAGGCCCAACCACAAGGCCTGGAAAGTTACGGTAAAGACTCTGGCTTTAATTCTGATCAATCCTATCATGACGGATGAAGAAGCTAGGCTCAGAGAGGGCTGGTGGTCTGTTAAAAACCACACAGAGCTAGTGTTTAAACCAAGGCTCCGAAACAAAACCAACCCTAATGGGTCATCCTATCAGATGGTGACCCCAGGGCCTTTTCCTCGTGGCCACAACCTCTCCCACCTGGCAACCCCATCCACCTCTGACTTGAAACAGCTACAGTATGAACTGACATAAAAAGGCGAGCTGGGTGGTCCTCAGTGGGAGGGCTCACAGTGCAGGCGGGGGCGGGGGGAGGATGGTGGCTCGGGAGCCCAGGAAGGGACATCAAGGTG
>NW_027533395.1:3774308-3796545 GCF_008692635.1 Crocuta crocuta | reverse complement strand
CCCAGGCTGTAAAAAGAAACCGCCTCCCCAGAAAGTGGGTTTGTTTACTTGGAGAGCATCCCCAAGCTGGTTCATGAGCATCTCGCCATGCGTGTGCTACAAATAAATAATTCACATTTCCCATTTTAAGGCAGGAAAACACGCCCCACAGAGTACAGCATGTGTTACACCCACAAGTGAGCGCCTCCTCCTCCCCACAGAGAGCAGGGATCCGAGGTGGCGGTCAGGGGAAGATGTGCCGCTTTCCCCTTGTGCTGTCCCTCCTGCTCTCTGCTCCTCAAGGTGCCTGCCGCCCAGGCTCCCCAAGGTGCCCACCCAGCTCCCGCTCCACCCCCGAGGGGGCCTTCTCCAAGGTGTTTGTTAAGGCTCTGCCTCTGCCTTCCTCGCGCTGGCTCTCTCGGCAGGCTCCCAACACCTCACCTGCAGTTTGCCTGCCTCCTCACTGAGCCAAAGCTCACAAGAGGCCTCTAGAGAACCGAGAAGTCCACAGCAGGAGAGAAGCTCCAAAAAGTCATGGACTAAGGCCTCAGAGCAAACAGCAGTGGTGGCTGCATGTCTATAGTCGAGCACGCACTGTGTGCCAGGCACCATTCCAGGAACCTCACAAGCATCGGCTGGGGTAGCCTTTACCACAGCCCTGTGAGGCAGCTTCTGTGATAACCCCCATACTACAGATAAGAAAACTGAGGCTCGGGGTTGGTTAAATGATGCTCCCAGGTCATATTCACTCACTCTAAGTGGCAGAACTGAGGTCTGAACCCAAGCAGTCCAACTTCTGAGTCCACACCCTCCATAGACCCTCTAGGGAAAGGGAGATGAGACTCAGTGGGCTGAAGAAAGCAGCATCGAACACAGGACCAACTAGTAAGTCCTGACGGGGGTGACCACCCCATGCCACTTCATCAAGCACCCAGGCAGTTACCCTCTGCTCTCTGGGAATGCTCTATTCCATGCTTTACCGATGCTCACCAAGCAGTTCCAGCATGGCTCATTTGTGTGCCAATCTCTTCCAGGACTAAATCGTGAACTCCTTAGGTCCTGTTCTAGTCTATTTGTATCCCACCGAGAGGCACTGTGAGGGCTCATAGTAGTAAATATGTGCTGAGTGAATTAATGAAAAATGTGTGAATGAATGAATGAACCTGGCCAGGTCCAGATATTTTAGGTGTCTCCTTTAGAAACTCTTAAGACAGAACATCACAACATCCAGGTCAAAGCTTCCGATCTGCCTCCCACATAGCCCCACAGCAGGACTGAAATAGATATGTACATATGCTCTCTCTCTTTTTTTTCTTTTATTGCATTTAATTCCATGTTTCAGTTTAATTAAAAAAACACAATAGCTTAAAGTGTTGGATCCTGATGCACTGTGCTATTCATGAATATTTATCACTATGGGCTACATAAAATTGAATAATTATTAGCAATTAAAAGGTCAACAGAAAGCTTTCTGGAACTCTCCACCAAGGGGAAGGGGGAGAAATGGGACACTTCAATCAAGAGCCTTGGGCAAGGACTCTGCAGGAAAGAGAAAGTCTTGGCTGACAAGGCAAAAACCCATCCAAGGCCTTGAAGAAAGTTCCAGAAGAGTTTGAGGCAGGTCTGCTCTACCTGCAAATCATTTATTTAGATGAGAAAAAAGTGGGTGTGGCATTAAAAAAGTATCAACATGACAGCACAGGGGTCCCAGGAGATGACTGGAAAGGAAAATGTGAGCCTTGGCCAACTGACTCTACCTGAGTGCTTCCTTCTCTACTACTCACCTTAAAGTGCTCCAACACAAGTAAGCCTGGTAAGGAAAGCACCTGGCAATGCTCCTGATATGGAGGAAGTGTGGTGAGCTCCTTCATTTCTTGTTCAAGGTGGATAAAGTTCTCACCAGTCTTGACTGACCCAACAGCTTTCACTTCTCCACAAGTAAGACAAGCCAGATCTCATACCATTTAACTTCTACTTTGGAAGGAAGTTTGAAGGCAGATTCCCAAGTCCTCCACACACCCCAGGACAGCCACCTAAAAGCTCCCCTAAGACTCTCACCACTTCTCCCCAGGGAAAGTCCCCCGTTACAGTGCAACAAAAACAGCTTCTGCAATTTCTCATCTCCCATCTAACTTTCCTCCAGAAGGCTATAAAGAACAATTCTTACCTTCTTCTGCCCAGAAGCTCTTCAAATATTAAGAGTTCCAGACCCCTGGGTTTCTCTGCTCCAGGCTAAGCAAACCTATAGTTTTTAATAGTTTATTTTACAGTAGGGTTCCAGTGTCCTTCCCTGGCTTGGTCTCCCAGGGAAAGATAATCTGATTTGTCTGGAGCCTCCAGGCCTGAGGGTAACAGTGCAGATGTGCCCTAGGTGCAGAGAGCAGAGCACCATCTCACTGTGGGCACGATGCTGTTGGTTCAGAGAATGTAAACTTTGGGAACTACCACAGCTGGCTGTCAAAGCACTTTGAGTGCATCATCCATTTTTTCAACATATTTTTGAGCACAGGCTCCAGGCCAGAGACTGCTGAGGTAGACATGGTCCCTGCCCTCAGGAGGCTAACTGTGGGAGACACAACTCCAGAGCACACGTGACCCCACTAGGTTAAACCAAGCAGAAGAGTCACAGGCAGGTAAAGCACTAAGTCTCCTGTAGTCTCCTGCACTGAATACTCTTTCATCCTAAATGGTGCTCTTGTCCCTAAGCACCAACTCTCCCCTACTTTTACCAGGTCCAGATAGCTATTAATCAGCACCTCTTTTTCAGCACTAGCATTCATGTTGACTAATATTGATGGAAGGCTTACTAAGTGCCAGATATATGTATGAACTCATTTAAGAGCTGCTTCTGCAGGTCTGAACTTGGCCTCTGAAAGTCACTAGTGTGGACCAGGTCTGGTCCACCCAACCAGTCAACCCCACATAACAAAGTTACCTCACTTCAACAGGGTCCACTATTATTACTAAAGTATCATTACTATTACGCATGCCACATCACCATCCTGAACTCAACCACCTGAGGGCAGAACGTAGGAAGACATGAAATGTCGAGACCGGTCTTTGTTTATTCTTCAAGTATGCTCAAGGGGTCTATCAATGCCCACTTAAGAAATGTAATTTCAACCTCCTCATGTTTTTCTAAGACCAGGCACATGTCTACAACTGACATCAATTACATCACTACTAGAATGTTACTAGGAACTAAGAATGCCTACTGCTTTAAACAAATGTCTGGTCATGCAGCACCCCTCCTACTTTAAAATGTGGCATACGAGACAAAAAGTTAGAAAATCTCAGAGCTGGAAGCAATTTCAATGGTCCTGTTTACTAAACATGCACGCGTATGTGCACGCGCATGCACACACACACACACACACACACACACACACACACACACACACACACACACACACACACACACACACACACACACACACACACACACACACACACACACACACACACACACACTGAATGCTTTGTCTCCAGGAATGGGGAATAGATAGTGCTGACTCATCCACACTTTTCCGCAGAAGGTCATACTCAGAGGACATTGGCTATAGCCCTGGGGTGGGATAAAGGTTATTGCCTATACAGAACAGGAAAATGTCAGATAATGGCCTCATTCCCACCACACTTAGCCCCCTGAACCACACCTCCACAGGCCAGTCCTGGGGACCAGCAGGTATTTACTGTTTCAGTAATGAATCTGATGACTCATGGGCCTTCAGGAGGGCACCTTCTCAGCCTACCCCTTAGTCTCTTCCTCAACAAACTTTCATGCAACATAATAAATACACCAGATTCCCGGGCAGGCTATGACAGATTAGCTAATGTTAGGGGAACATCTAGAATATATTAAAACACTGCAAAAACACATTTGCATTCATCTTTCAAAGACTAAAAAACACTTCTTTATCCTGTTTCTTCTTTAGTGGTTTTTTTTGTGGTTGTTTTATACTGTTTTCACCTTAAATGGAACCATCCTAATTCAGTCAGGACTAGAAAACCAAACAATAGCCTCAGGATAGACTTTGCAAAAGAGAAAGCAAAACCGACAGGAGAACTGAGCCAGCTGTGGAAAGCTTAGGCAGCATGGCAGCACGAAGGCTTGTAAATACACCTAGGCCTGGTCCAGGACAGAGGCTGTGGCCACCACAGATACACTTGGCTTGTCGCCATAAAAGGTTGGCCTTGTCTCTGGTGAGTAGTGGTGGGCGCAGCCTTCACTCCAGGCTGAAGCTTGATCATCCCTCTTATTCCATGTGTACTAGTGACTGTTGAATGGTCATTATTTGCAGAGCATAGACACCAAGACACCAACGAGGCACCGACCATGCCCATTAATCTCATTCCCCAGACACTGTGATCTGACTGACCGGGTCAACTGGCATTATATAAAAACTGAATTAAAATAAGAGGTGGCCCACAGCAGAGAAACCTCATATGATCAGGATGGAAGGAGACAGAAAACACCCACCACCATTCTCCACTATAGAGAGCATGATGAGATTGAGCCCAAGTCCATGATTAAGATTGTGACTGAAATAGAGACAGAGACTGAAAAACAGACAGGAAGAAAGAAAAAGAGATGGAGAAACATAGGAAAGACCAGTGTCCTAAACCCATAAGAGGACTTTACAATAGCTGCTTCCTTCCTTTCATGTCTTCTTTCATTTACTCTCTAAGTATAGCAGAAAGAATAAGCCCCGGTTCCAGAAGACCTGGGTTCTCACCCAACCTCCAGTCCTCATTAGCCATGTGGCCTATCAATCACAACTTACCTCAGCTCCCAGGGTGCCTAAAACATAGGAAGCATTTAGTAAATTCTTCTTATAGTCTTTTTTTTTTTTTTAGCATACTTCATCTCCTTCTTCTCTCTCTTGTCTCTCTGATTCTTATTCATGTTATCATCATTATTCCTCCTTCCTATAGACTAAGTTTACCTTTTTCCATATAAGCAGAGATAATCATCAAATGTCAGACTTGAAAAATAGATTTTTATCCCTAACCTGGTAAGGGTATCTATAACCACCTACAGCAAACATGATGATTCACTGTGAAATATTAAATTTTTTCCACTGAACTCAGGAGCAAGCAAAAGATATCTGCCATCATTGCTTCCACTCAACATTGTAGGAAGGCTATAACCTGTGTAATAATGGAAGAAAATGAAATAAAAGGTACAAATAAAAGAAAGAAAATGTCCTTTCATTATTCATAGATGATACGACAGTAGGCAAAGAAAATGTAAAAGAATCTAACATACTACTAGCAACAATTAGAAAATTAATTTTTTTATTTCACTTAAAATAGCACCAAAAAACATCAAATTCCTATGAGTGAACATATTAAAAATTATTTTTAATCTTTCCACTAAAATCTGTGGTATATTGCTGAAAGAAATTAAGAAAAACCAGTCTTAATTTTCTCCAAACCAATCATTGTTATAATGTAATCTTAGCCAAAACTCCTAGCAGTCTTTTTTTGTGTGTGAAAATTGGTAAGTTGATTCTAAAACATATCTGGATTTTACATATACATATAATGTAAAGGGCCAAGAGCCAAGACAGTCATGAAGAAAACACAAAAAGTTGATGAACTTAAATTACCAAATAATAAAATAGATTATAAAGCTATAGTATGACAAGTAGCATTGGAGTTAGGATAGCAAAAAAGAAAAATGGAACCAAATAGAGAATTCAAACCTGACCTACATGAGTAAAGACCCCTGGTTCACAATAAAGATACCCTTTCAAGGAATGATACTGGGTCATTTGAAGTTACATATAAGAAAAGGAAATAAATTTCACTCCCTTCTTCATATCAGACACTCAGCACATTTAAAAAGAAAAAAAGAAAAACAAAACAAACAAGAAGAAAGTATTCCCGATGGCCCAAATGTAAAAATTAAAACAAGGCATTTCTGAAAGAAAACATAGGAAAGTACCTTCCTAACATAGGAGCAGGCAAAGATGTTATGTCCTTAAAAAAACTGACAAATGTAACTTCTTTAAAATTAAGAGCATCCCATTATAAAAATACACCATTATAAAAATACACCATTAATAACAAAGCAAGCCACAGACCAGAAGAAGGTACCCAGAATAAATATAGCAAAGAACTTTAATCCAGAATATAAAGAACTTCTACAAATCTACTTGAAAAATAGACAATTTAATATAAAATGGAGAAAATATTAGAACAGGTGTTTCACTAAAAAGGATATCCAAATGACCATTAAACATATGAAAAATGGTTAACATCCATAGTCATCAAATTAAAAAACACATGGCATATACCACTACATATCTACCATAATGGTTAAAATAATTTTTTTTTAATTACAAATATCAGGCCTTGGCAAGGAAGTGGCAAAGCTGGAAGTATCATACATTGCTAGAGGGAGTGTAATCAGTGTAACCATTTTGAAAAATTGGTAGTATCCACTAAAGTCTATGTTATGATCCAGTTATTCTACCCTTGGATATATATCAAGAGAAAGTAGAGCATATATCCACACACCAAAAAAATGTTTTCAGAGAGCAAAAAAAAACTGCAACAATCCAGATATCCACCAATTATAGAACGGATGAATAATTTCAGAATACTTGACAGAAATAAAAGAGAACTAAAGCTATATACATCAATAGGGATAGATCTCACAGACATAAAGTTCAGTGAAAAAAGCCAGACACAAAAGAGAACATGCTATACATATTAGTTATCTATTAGTAATGAATTACACCAATATTGTGTGGCTTAAAACAAGAGACATTTACTATCTCAACCATTTCTATGGGTCAGGAATTCTGGTGCACCTTCGCTGAGTCCTCCAGCTCAGGATGGCTCACAAGGCTCTGATCAAGATGTCAGCCAGACTACGGTGATCTCAAGGCTTAGCCAGGGGAAGATTTGCTTCCAGGATCACCCATATGGTTGTTGGGCCAAAGGCCTCAGTTTACTAGATGTTACCCAGAAGGCAGCTCCCAACATGGCAACTTGCTTCATCAGAGCAAGAGCCAGAAAGGGACCAGAGAGAATGCAAGCAAAATTCGAGTCAGGGTCTTTTGTAACCTAATCGTGGAAGTGATAGCCCATGATGTTTACCATACCTTATTCATTACAAGCAGGTTACATGGGCCAGTCCACACCCAACGGGAAATATTATACAAGCACATGAGTATCAGGAGGCAGAGACTATTGGGGGCCATCTCAAAAGGTGCCTACAACACTATATTATTCCATTTACTGAATTTCAAGAACAGGCAAAATTTGATAGAAATCAAAATATTTATTTTTCCAGAGAGAAAGCCTATCAATGTGAAGGGGTAATGAAGGAGCTTTCTGGAGTGCAATGAATGCATAGTTCTACAGCTTAACCTCATTTACGTGGTGGGGTAACATCAGCATAATCATATGTAAAAAACTGAGATGAAAATCTGTGGACTCATGGGTCACCTGGGTGGTTCAGTCGGTTAAGCATCCAACTTCGGCTCAGGTCATGATCTCATGCCTCGTGAGTCTGAGCCCCATGTAGAGCTCTGTGCTGACAGCTCAGAGCCTGGAGCCTGCTTCAGAATCTATGTCTCCCTCTCTCTCTGCCCCTCACCCATTCATGCTCTGACTCTGTTTCTCAAAAATGAATAAGCATTTTTAAAAAACTGTGTACTCAGTGCATGTACTTTACACATCAATAAACTCATGAGGGGAAAAGGACCTAGTAGCCCCTACTTTTTCCACTTTCATATTTGAGGATATAGAAATATGAACTGAATTCCTGAAACTCAGAGTAACCTCTCTCACCTGGTCAGCATGTGCATGTCAATTCACATACACATCTGACTGAATTTCCCCTCTGGCAGCATCATGTGAAGAGAACCATTTGCTCTTGGAGGCAGAGGACCATGCCTGTTTAATTTGCTCTTACAGCTATAAGGTCAGGGTCGTACTTAGGAAACCATCTCTAGTACTTGATACAATTCTCAGAAATCAGTTCCATACCAGGAGTTACACTTTCTGGGCCCTTTTCACCTATAGAGCCTGCAAATTATGAATAAAAATGCCAATTATTCTGATCCTTCTAATTCAAAATTTGAAACATCTAGATGTGATCTAAGGTATAGTCAAACTTTTGCACTGAGTTCAAAAAGTGTTAACAAACTATTGGAGAAAATACAAACAGTACATTCAACCCACTAAATTATAGTTAACTTTGATAAGATAAGCATGTGGTATGACTTTATAGGTGTATCTCAGTGAATATAACATCAATGCCATGAAGCAGACACTAAGATTCATTCCCATTTTGTAAATGAAAACATTCACACTTATAGAATCTAAGTCAACTGCCCAAGATCAGTTAGCAAGTGAGAGGCCCAACCAGGATCAAAAACCATCTCTATCTCATTCCCAAGCCTGGGGTTTTAACTAATTCATTATATGACTCCTCATGCATCCTTTAAAAAAAATAAGCCACTTACTAGTTCTATAATGTGCTAGTCACAAATGGTTCTGATGGAATCAATAAACATCCCCCTCTTATCAGTCAGATTGAGATACTGTAGGTCTTAGAAAGAACAAGCTTAGATTGTAAGTGCATTTAATATGGTTTACTAATTAAAAACTGTACATGTGCGCACACACATGCATACTGCAAGCATGTGCACGCGCACACACACACACACACACACACACACACACACACACACACACCTGTCACAGTAAAGTATAATAGCAGAGCTCCAATCAGTAAGATGCTCGCTCAGCTGAGATGGGTAGCCTGGACTTTGGAAGCCAAATAGGTACTGTCTACCCTAAATCCCAGGAAAGCAATGACGAGAACTGAACTCAAGCAGCAAATACTCCTAAAAACTCAGCAAGGTGGCACAAATGTAAAGCAGTAGGCTTCACTAGACCCATCTATTGCCTAAGTGGGGCATAAGGATAGGAATGCCCAGAGGTGACCCATGGTGCACTACCTACAGCTCATAGAAACTTGGAGAGCATGAAGTTACCTGCCACCGTCTTACAGGCTAGGACCAATTCTACCAACAGAAAATGTTGTTGGACCACATGAATACAATATGAAATCATAATCAGCATGAACCACGCCAACAACAGCAAGCAAGCAACTGAAATAACATGAATGGCCATTTCACTGGGGGGAGGGAGTTCCCTCTTAATGCTCACTTGTTACTTATTCATTCATTTAGGAATCAAAATTGGTAAGTTGATAAGAATATTTTTTAATGGTTTAAAATCTAGCCAAAATTTTTTCCTATTAAAAGAGCCACTGCATTCATTTTTGCAACAGATCTTCTAGCCTTCTTGGGGAAACCAAGGACGTTTTATACCAAATGAGAATATTTTCTCTCTCTTGAGGAGTTTACAGTCCAGAGAAAGAAAAGGAGGGGGGATTGGTAGGAAAACACAGGGTCAAGGGAGGAGGGCTGGCAGGAACAGTTTAGAGAAAGGGAGCAGACAAATGGAGAAGCAGGGTACAGGCAGAGGAAAGCTGCTAGGGAAGAGGGTCACAGTCTCAGGGCCCCACAGACAAGCTCAGGCAGGTCAGAGCCTCTGTGAGCACAATCCCTTGCGTGTTTAAGGCCACACCAACTAGATCCAGAGCTGTGTCCCAAATTTAATAATATACAAAAGTCAGTTCCCACTCACTCTCCAATGCCTCCTCACTGAAGTACCATGTTTATTCTCTCCATATCTACCACAGTTTTAACTATATCTTATTTGCCTAATAACTGTGTGCACATACAAAACTATAAGCCATGTGAGGGCACAGGCTATGGCTTCTACCTCCAACTCTCAGCTCTGCCTTTTCCAGCTGTATAACCTTAGGCAGGTTATTTAACCTCTCTGGTCCAGTAGTTCACGAACATTTTATGAGAATCAAATTAGAAATACAGACAAAATATAGGATAGCTCTCATTAAAATTATTTAATTTTCCCTAATACTGAGCAAGAACATAGAGTCCAGGACCCACATCCCATAACCACTCTTCCTCCTTAACTTAGGTGAGGTTAATTCTGGGAAGCCATGGTCAGACTCTCCATTCAAGGATCCAAACAGAAAAATCCTACATTTCTGCCACCAAATGGTATTTTATTGGAATTTCATCCTGCTGGGCAGTCGCAATCCTCTTCTCTCCTCTCCCCTTCCTCCTGCCTGATGCTATGATGCCACAATCCAGTCTCTGTGACTCGGGGATGTTTCCATGGTGACAAGCAGTGATGTCATAAAGGGGGGATTGTTACAGGGTTGAATGAAATCTGGCACCAGATGCACCCTGTCCCCTTATATAAGGGGTGGGGGATGGGAGACAAACCCTGTGGACACATCCCAGAAAATGGGAAATCGAATCACCCAAGGGATGACGAGCGGTGACCAGAGGGAGAGAAAGTTCCAATCCCTTCCACATACTAACAGCCCCATTTGGAAAAGAATGGATTTTACAGACCTCACCAAGACAAGAGTCCTTTTTCACCAAAGAAAATCAAAGGAACGAACAAGAGGCAGTGACTACCGGAGACTCCACCTTCTGGTCTAGGAAGACCAAGCAGACAGTGGCTTCACCCATCAGAGCCGCAGTGTATCAAATATTTACTGAGTAAAAAGCCACAGACTCTTTCCTACCAGAGCCTTAGACTTCTATGTGCCATGTGCATCTGACTGCTCCAAAGACAGACCACTCTGATCTTCAGCATAGCATGCCTTTTATTACAAGTCTTAACCAGAAAAATAGCCACCCTCAGCTTAGTTACTAGAGAAATTCCCACCACCTTGTTAAGAACATTCCAAGAGTAGATTTTATACGAAGGAGCACTCACAAGGCTGTCTGCCATCTCTAGGTTCTCTAAAAGCAAGCCCAGCCTTGATGAAAAGAGAGTGCCTGACATCAGGGGAGTTTGGCTGGATGCATGGCAGAAGGAAGGAGAACTTTACCCCTGATGAGCAAAGCTTGGATGTACAGAAGCTCCCACTGAACTGGAAGAACCTGATCGAGGTGATCATTGTCCACAGCCTGTTCCTCTCTATCTCCTGAAATTGCAGATGGAGTGATTGCCACCAATTGTGAGTGCCAAGGAATGTATCCTTCTCAATAAAAAGTTCCCTTTGGTCCCACAGGAGGCTCTGGGTACCAGTGCTTTAGACAATGTATAGTTACATCTTTCTCTAGGCAGCTGCTTCTCCTGGATGTTCTGCTTCTGCAGAGTTTGGTCCACAGCAGTAGAGAAATACGTGTGCCCTGCATGCATACTTTTATGGCCTTCATCATTATTTATGAACTAACTTCAAAGGGAAGTCATTTCCATCCAGAAAACCTGACATATGCTTTTCCATAGCCACCCATGCATAGAGATAAGATAACTGTGCTCTTTTACTATTCTGGCAAGAAGGAGGTCATGTTTTCCAGATGCTGTGATGGGCAGCCCTGAGCCATCCACTGTGTATCCCAGAAAAGCCAAATGACCCAAACTCTCCATTCCTAAGCCACTCTCCAGTCCCCAAATATGTCACAATCCCTCATACCTCCTGACGTTGGCCCCTGCTGCCTCTTGGTAGAATGGTTCCACCCCCATCCTACCCTCACAGCCCCTTCAAAGATCTGGGTCCAGATCAAATGGCCCAGATCCTCCCCTCTAAATGCTGCCTTCTAAGAAGGAGCCCTTCCCCCTCCGGTCCATCCCCTCCACTTTAGCGGGGGCTCTCTGAGGGCGAGGACCAGCCCCTCTTCACAGGGCTGGATCACATGCCCTGGCACCTGCAGTAGACAGAAGCCAAGACCTCAGTGCCTTGCAAATCTTTGCTGCCAGCTTCAGCCCTTCCAAAATAAAAGCTGACTTTTAAAAGTAAGTTTCAGTGACTCAAGCGACTTATTTTATGGACTAGGGCCCCTTAATAAAATAGAAGAGGAGCAGTGTGGTCTACTGAGAAGGCCTGGGACCCTGGAGACCTAAACGCTGGCTATGAGCAAACTGTTTATCCTCCCAAAGCTCCAATTTTCTCATCTATAAAAGCAAGGAAAGGGGGAAGTTAGGGCTCAAAGTCCACTTCTGACATTCTAACTCACTGAAGCAGTATGTGGCATTTCCACATTCCGAAATAGGAGCACGTTACACTTCAAGGATGATTCCTCAAGGCACTTCCCAGGCCTCCTAGGTTGATATTGTCCCTTTCAGCATCCCTTAAAATCCCCCCTCCTGTTGACTGCTCACAGTGTGCTCCAGGCCGGGGATGGATGACAATTCCCCATGAAGGGCAGACTTTAAAACAAATGGAACTGCAGCCTAGTTGAGCTGCCCTTGTTTAATATGCCTGGTCCCCTAAAGAGAGTCTGCCCCTCCTCTTCCCAAAGAGCCTAACCTTGGCCAAGGTCCCCTCCCCCCAGCCCCCAGGCACCAGCAAAGCTTTTCCTGGGTCCTACCTGAGCAGGGCTAATTCTATTCTTTTGCAAATGCATCTCTGTGTACCAGTATATTCTGTCATTCTCCTTGTCCATGACAAATGCCTGGCATAAAAATTACCTTCAGAGATGTGTTAAGTCGGGCAGCAAACACATCCAGAGGCCTGGGGAAGGTGAGAGGCTGGAGATTGGTGGAGATGGTCTTCATTACTGTGCATCAGGAAAATAAAAGGAGAAGGGGGGTGGATGAGGGGCGACAGGGTGAAGAAAAAAACTACTGGTTCATTCACCAGCAGCGTGCATGTGTTGAAAGTCTATCCTGGTTGCTCAGCAACCAAGAAAAAGCATTTCAAAGAGCAAGGGGCTAATTGGATAAATGAATTAATTAGACATTTCCGGAGTCAAGCCGTAAATGACAGCAGGCGTGGGTGGCCAGTTTGGGGGGCTTTTTGGGGTTTTTCCCTTAGCTAAAGTGTCTTCCTATCCCTACCTGAGCTTGGGTCTTGAAAATTAGGGAGCTGGAGAGAGTGACAGCTAGGTACCTGTGTCAAAAATGTTGTCCTGGGAGGGGCAGAGGATGGAGGGCGGCTGCCTTGGGAGAGAAATTGCACTAAAAGACCTTAAAAGTCTCTCGCAACACTAACATCTGATTGGGCGAGGGGGGGAGGTAAATAATCCCCACCCCAGCAGCCTGATGGTAATTTAACAGCCGGCTTTCCTACATCATCCTGTGAGGGTTCCCTCTGTTGTGTTTAAAGCAAGCAGGTTCCCATGAAAGCCAATAGACACTAGTTGTAGGGAGTTTGTGTGGGAAATAAGATGTTTTGTTGGTGATTGTTTTTTCCCCTTGCTCTGCTTTGCTTCCCCCCGTTGACTTCCTTTAATTACAGCAGAACCCCACTGGTTGCTCTAATGATGGAGAGGGCCTGTGCAGAGATCCTGGTGGAAGGGAGGAAGCGGGCAGGAGGCCCTGCTGATGGGGAGGGAGGGTGCCGAAGGAGGGGAAAGAAGTCAGCAGCTGCCAGGGCCCCATCTCAGAGAAGGAGAGAGCTTCTGGTTTTGCTGCCTGGAACAATTTAACTGGGAGCCTCCAGGGGAGCTGCCACACCTCTCTAAGCCTTTGTTTTCCCTCCCACCTAGGAAGGAGAATGGGTTTCCTGGTGGTTTGAGAAGGATTGATGCTGCTGCTAATTACATCTAACCCTTGCTCAGAATTCCTAAGGGTTCCCCATTGCAAACAAAAATACAGCCAGCGGGACGTGCATAATCTGGCCTCACCTCACCCCTCTCCCTCCTGGTTCCCACACACACCGTTACTTCTTCCCTCTGAGTCTTTTTACCTCCTGCTCCTGGCCCCGGAAACACCAGATTTTAAGAACAAATGCTCAGTGAGGGCTTCTAGAGAAGAACAGGAGGGTCTCACTGGGGAAATGTCCAGGGGTTAGAAATCCATCTTAGCCCTGGTGGGATCAGTAGGTTAACCTCACAATCCTGGGGCCTCACCCTCCTTGCTGGGACCAGGTAGGGAAGCAGACTGCAGAGAGGCTCCCTGGCCCTGCCTGTAAGGAGCTCTCAAGTCAGCTCAGCCCATGCCAGAGTTGTGGCTCCATCACTCAGACGCTGTGTGACCTGGGCCAGGTATGCAGTACCTCAGTGCCTTTCTTTCCTCAACCTTCCAATGAGGCTCATAATAGTAGATGATTCAGAAAGGTTAGGATTAAATGAGATGCTCTATGCAGAGGTAACAGCTCAGCGCCTGGCACACAAGGGGAATACACCAAATGTTGTCTATGATTTTTACAAAATTGCATCATTCTAGAATGAAATAAAAGCCCATCTCCTCACTTCTACCCAGCCATTTTCACTCTGGTTCTCTGAGCCCACTCCAACACCCAAACTCTATAACCCCCTGATTTCTAGGTCACTAATATAGCAGACTCAATGACCTGACATTTCCAAGGGTATGGTCTTCTATTTCATTATCTACTCTGTAGCTTATTAGCCAATCTGACCCTGGCAATCTATGCAACCTCTCTTCATCACGGTTTCCTCATCTG
Source organism: Crocuta crocuta (assembly GCF_008692635.1). Classification (NCBI taxonomy): domain Eukaryota; kingdom Metazoa; phylum Chordata; class Mammalia; order Carnivora; family Hyaenidae; genus Crocuta; species Crocuta crocuta. The sequence goes on along the minus strand of NW_027533395.1, from coordinate 3,782,087 downwards.
TAAGCCCTAACTTGTAGCTTATTGGCAGAGGGAAGGGCACATACAACACACTCAGCACACCCACCTGACATATTGTAGACTCTCGGGAAATTAGATTGCCTCCTCCAAAGGTTTCACTCTGGGTGCCATTGTTGGTTTAACATTTCCAGCCCTCTCTGGTTACATGTACTCATCTTAGATTTCAAGTTCCCAAAAGACCAGATCAAATTTGAATTGCTCTTTGTTCAGCATATGCCACTGCACTGAAGCACAATTTGAAAGTTGCTCACAATGTGTTCTGAACTATTGCAGGATGATATACATTATTTGTAAATACATAAAAGTGCCCACACCACAATGTATAACTCATCATCATTCACTACTTATAATGACAAAGATAATAATGAATACAGGTCATAACCACTCAACTACGGAGTGTGTTTGTTTCCGATCTCAGCTGCATAGAAACAAGTCTCCCATAAAAAAAGGCTTAGCTGAGACAAATTCCCAAGTACAAGACTGCACTGGACATACCCGGCCAGCCTGTCCATGATGTGGCATATCGCACCCATGCCAAGAGAACAAGTTGAGGGTAGAAGAAGGCACAGGTCTCTGGGTGTAAGAAGCGTGATTATTTTCATAAATAAAGAACATGGAACATGGGGGGGAGGGGATGGAAATGCAGCCCATTTCTCAGCCCTGAACATTACAAGCCTCCTCATCCCCAAAACCACAGACCCCTATAGTGGACAAAAGGGGAAGAGGGGGAGAGGTTAGGGATGGGTTAGGAGAAGGGAGAATTGAGGAATAAACTGGAAGCCTCCTTACCTGCTCAGATACTGACACAGAGAATTCAGAGCCATGGGAAGTCACTGATCCATAACCAGAGTTTCTGTTTGGGTACTGAGAGAGCTAAGGAGAGGAACAGTGGTGGTGGTGGTGCTTGATGATTACGCAATGTGAGCATATTCAATGCCACTTCAAAGTGGTTTAAATNCTGGGTGTTATGTGGAAACTAATTTGACAATAAACTATTTGTAAAAAAAAAAAGTGGTTCAAATGGCAAATGTCATGTGTTATATATATACATACGTACATATATATGTAAATGTGTGTGTGTGTATTCCTTTTTTTTTTTTTTTTAAGAAAAAGAGAGCATGCAAGCAGGGGAAAGCAGCAGAGGGACAGAGAGAGAAAATCCTAAGCAGGCTCCATACTCAATGAGAAGCCTGAAACGGGGCTCCATCCCACAACCCTGGGATCATGACCTGAGCCAAAATCAGGAATCAGATGTTCACCCAACTGAGCCACCCCTGCTGTTTTTAATGTATTTAAATAAATACATAAGATGTAAGGAGGGACAGGGGAGACGGTAGTGCTCTCCCCAATTCCCTGCCTCCCTACCCAAAGAAAACCCACTATTAGAAGCATGTGACCACGAAACAGATGGAAGCCAGCCCTTGGTCAGGGCCCTCACTCTCATCTCCTAGTGGTGTTCTGAGGCTCAGGCAGGGGTCAGAAAAGTAACAAGCATCTCTGGCCAGAGACGGCATCTTCTCCCTGCTGCAACCCTCTCCCTGATGCCAGCCCTGAAGACAGAAAAGTTACACAAATAGGACAGGCTAAGATTTCAGCCTTATCCCTAAAATCCCTTCAGTCCTATCCCTAAAATGCCTTCCAGAGGTACTAAGGAAATGAAGTCAGTATCTCAAAGAGATATCTGCACTTCTATGTTCATTGTGGCATTATCCACAATATGATATTTCATCACCTAAGTGTCTATCAAAAGACAAATGGATAAAGGAAATGTGGCACATATATGCACACAATGAAATATTGTCCTGCCTTAAAAAGGAAGGAAATCATGTCATTTGTGACAATGCGGATGAACATGGAAGGCATGATGCTAAGTAAAATAAGGCAGGGTGTGATCTCACATGCATAATCTCAAAAAGTCAAATTCATGGAAGGAGAGAGTAGGAAGGTGGCCGCCAGAAGCTAGGAGGTAGGAGAAAGTGGGGAGGCTGGTCAAAGAGTACAAAGTTTCGGTTATGCAGGCTGAATAAGTTCAGGATATCTAATGTACATCATGGTGACTGCAGTTAATACTGCTATTTTACATACTTGAAATTTGCTAAGAGAATAGATCTTAAGGGTTCTTACCACCAAAAAAAAAAAGAAAAGAAAAGAAAAAAACATACAGTAACTATATGAGGTGATGATATGTTAGCTTGACGTGGTAATCATTTCACAATGTATACATATGTCAAAACATCACATTGTACACCTTAAATATATGCAATTTGTATTCTTCAATTATACCTCAGTAAGGCTTGGGGGGAAAGGCAATTAAACCCAAAGACCTCAGGAGAGGGAATTGAAGCAGTACGGGACTGATGTTAGAAACTTTCCCAGGGTGGGGAGAAGGAAGACAGTGGAGGGTGCTCGGCAGAGGGGAGGCAAAGAACCAGAAAGGGGAACTGAACCCACTTCCCTGGTCCCTTCCTTCCTTCTTTCCTTCTTTCCTTCTTTCCTTCTTTCCTTCTTTCCTTCTTTCCTTCCTCCCTCCCTCCCTCTCTCTCTCTCTCTCTCTCTCTCTCTGTCTCTCTCTCTCTTTCTTTCTTACACTTTGAGGCAAACACTGGCCTGGCCCCCAGACCAGAGAGTTTGACACAGGCTCTGGGGTGTTTCATGTGTCTTTCTGTGTCAGAAAATGCCATCCTCTTCCCAATTGCCAGAGCCCTGACTTACTTGCCATAAATTCACAAGAAGCAATGGGTCCCACTCAGGGCAAGGGATTCAGGAAACCACAATAGTAACATAAACCAAAAAGAGGAGTCCCATAAGAATACAGAACTGTGCAGTATGTGGATACAAGCACTTTTGCCTCATCTTCAGAATCACCTAATCTTCGAAGATGCTCATTCTCACCTCTTGCCCACCCATCCCTTATGAGGGACATTTCTTTTTAATAGTTTATTGTCAAGTTGGTTTCCATATAACACCCAGTGCTCATCCCCATAAGTGCCCTCCTCCATGCCCATCACCCCCCTTCTCCTCTCTGCCACCCCCATCAGCCCTCAGTTTGTTCTCAGCATACAAGAGTCTCTCATGGTTTGCCTCCCTCCCTCTCCCCAACTATTTTTCCCCCTCTTCTCCCCCATGGTCCTCCATTAAGTTCCTCCCAATCCACCTATACATGCAAGCATATGGTATCTGTCCTTCTCTGCCTGACTTATTTCGCTCAGCATAACTCCCTCAAGGTCCATCCATGTTGCTATAAATGGCCAAATTTCATTCTTTCTCATTGCCATGTAGTATTCCATTGTATAGATAAACCACATCTTCTTGACCCATTTGTCAGTCAATGGACACTTAGGCTCTTTCCATGTTTTGGCTATTGTTGAGAGTGCTGCTATGAACATTGGGGTACACGTGCCTTGGGGGACATTTAAATGGGCCTGGATCTGTGTCTGAGATTAAAGAGAAAGGGTGGGCCACTGGTAAGTCCTGGCTCATTCCTCTGGCCATTACAGGTCTTTCCTCCCCTGGACATCCTACAGGCCCCTCCTCCCCTACCCTGGAGAAGGGAAATGGTGGTGTTGGATGATGCAACTTGCCTCCGCCCCTCACACACACCCTCACAGTAGGGAAAACGGGTCTCAGGAGGAGACCTACTATGAGATAGACCACGCTAGCCTTCAGGACCACTTACCATCTAAAAATCACCTTCCAGTATCCTTCACCACAGGGCAGGAACTTTGCCAAGCCTTTCAAGTTCACTAAATCCTCACAACAGCCATGTAAAATAGGGATTATAATCCCAGTTTTATAAAAGAGAGAGTTGGGGTTCAGAAAAGTAACCTGCCCCGTGTGAGAGAGCCAGTCAGGGGAGGAGTGAGGTCCACCTGACTGATCCAAGCGCAACTATGTCACCCAGAGCATACCCTCCCCTCTGTCTCCCCCAAAGTCACTGAATGTATTCATTCTGCCTGAGGTTCCTTTCTGGGGGAAAAAGCCTGAGACTGTATTGAGAACTTAATGGAAAATGGAAGAGCATCAGGGTGCTGCAGGAAGAGCACTGGACTAGGAGTCAGGGAGATGGACACTATGTGGGTGGTTCCACCATCTTGGTGAATTTGATCACTCCAAAATCTCACCTGGCCACACTTCCCATATCTGGAAAAGGATCTCATTAGATCATTATTTGTTCTTTCCAGCTCCAAAATACTCTCTCAATTACTGATATTTTAAGAGGATCTTAGAGAGAATAATGTTTAACCCAAAGAAGTAACTCTCAAATTGTAAAGTTACTAGTAAAAACAAAAACAAACTTCAAGCAGAGAATACTTCCTGTTTCCCCTCAAAAATCACACCACAGTGCAAGCAACTTCACCTACGATTTAATAGCAAAGGCACTCCCATAAATATGTCTGGAAATGTTTAGTTTATAACACCCTTTCAAATATATGATTGCATTCAAATTCCTGCAACTATGAAACAGATAAGGAAACTCAATCTCAGTTATTGACTGACTTGGGTCATTTCGTAAAGCTGGTAGGTGGTGGTATGGTGGCTGGTCTTCCAATGTCAATTTAATCACAACCAATGGGATACTCCTACATGTGCTCTGTACATGGATCTAGAGTCCTATCACAGCACGAGCCCATCCACACACCTAAGCTTACCACCATCACCATCATTACCATCATCATCCACAATGATCTTATTTGGGGACATAACAGACACTAAGGAATAGTTGCTGAAACAGTTACTAAGGGAGGCTAGTGCTGTTTGAACACATACATCAAAATACCTGCCAACTCTACCTACAAGAAAGATCAGCTCTGTGTGCTCTGAGACATGGACGCATAACACATGTGCATGCACATGGCCTCCCCACCATTTTCTCTCCTCATCACAGCTCCTGAAAAGGTACATTGATGAGTCCTTTCTTCCCAGACATGCCCCTTTCAGCATCCCTCAGTCTGGTACCGCAAACAGGCTTGGCTGAGGCAAGAGACCATCAAGGAACCATAGGTTTTCTCTCCTGCCTGCCTACGTTCAGTTACAAGGCGTGACAATGGTATTTCACACCATATAATCAACCCTGCCCCGCCAACTCCATTTCTTAAAAAATTCATAAGTGCACAAGAAAGAGAAGAAAACACAAAACAGAACCAGAGGGGGAAAAGGCAATCATGAAATGAATTTGACTGCAGAGGCTTATGTTCCTGCAGGCATAGTAGATATTAATAATTCAACAAAATATTACAGTAATTACTATACTTTGCAAAATCACAACAGTGCACTTTAGCACAACTCCTACCAATCTCCCTGCAACTGCAATTAATAAATAAAACACAATTCCCTATATTAAATTTGTTGTTTAAAAGCTAAATATTTTATCAGAACTAATATATTTTAAATAATCAGTCAAGACCAAGAAAATCCCTGGCCCTGTATTTCTCCCCACTTGCAGTGAAATCCCATCTTCACAGCTAGAGCAGAAACTGACTTCAACTAACAAGAACACACTGAGTGTTAGGGCTTGAAGGCCCCCGTTGAGGGACCTGAGGACCGCTCAGCTCCAATGCTCTGCTAGAATCTGAACAGGCTGCTGCAAAGAGTGAGAAGGAAAAAAAGGGGGAAGATTAATTCTTTTGGACCATGAATTCTGACCTACCTCACTCAGCTCCGGAAAAAGCCAGGAATTACAAAGAGAGGTGAGGGACAGGAAACCACCACAGACACACCTAAGTACAGCCCTGAGCATGTATGAGGCTAATGACCTTGAAACACAGGTGAGCCTCACTTTATACTCTAGTTATGTTCCCACAGATTTGCTACATCCAATCTATCAAGTTCTGTTGATTCTACCTGCTCTGTCAGTTAACTTTTGCTGCACAAATGCTGAGGAACAAACCACTCAAATCTCAACCACTTATTCTCACAAGAATCATTTATGCTCATAAATATATAGGGCAGCCTGACACGGCTGCGCTCAGCTAGGCAGTGCCGCTCTTGGCTGGGACAGGCTGATGTAGGCTGGGCTTGGCTGCAAGTGGCTGCGTATGACTTGTCCTCTCTCCCAGGACCAGCAAGCTAGCCTCGGCATGTTCCCTTGTGCACAGGCACAAGATAGCAGGTGGACACCTGACGCCTCTTGCTAACTAAGCTTAGAACTGGCACTTCTATTGACCAAAGTGCATCACAAGGCCAACCCCAAAATTAGGAGGTGGAGAAGGAAGGCCCCACACCCAGAGAAAGGGTACTACCAAGGCCCAATACAAAAGGGGTTATAGGGAGGGCTGAAGAATTACACAGAGAAACCAACAATACAATCAACTACACCTGCAAAATACTTCTTCAGTTGGCTTCTCCTCACCAACCTCCACTGCCACCACCCAAGCCATCACCCTCTCTAGCTACAGCGACAGTCCAGTCTCCTTTTCCTTGTCTAACCCATAGGGTGATCAGAGTGGTTTTGCTGAATGCAAATTTAATTCTATGACTCTCCTACTTTAAAGCCTCCCAATGGCTCCATCTTAAGATGGAGAAAATTCCTCCTCCTAGATCCGTAAGGCCCTACCCATCCCTGTCTGTCTAGCTTCATCTCTCGGCAGCCTCAAGCCCACAAACCCTCTCTCTCTGTCCTTCTCTCTGTCCCTTTCAGATACTTTCTTCCCTCATGTCTCAGAAGCTCCATGCCCAGAACACTCTGCCCTCTCCTCTTCACCTAATTAACCCTGTCATATTTGAGATCTCAGCTCATCTGCTTCTGCCTCTCTGCCCTCTCCAAGTTAAATGTGTCTAGTGTAATCTTTGATAATGTCACGAACCTCTCTTTCAGAGCACTGATCACCCTTATAAATGAGCAGGGCCTGGCATCTAGCAGGTTCTCCACAAATATATGTTGAATATTGATGACGTCTTCAAAAGCTATTTTACATTTTTGTCATAAATGACAAATAGCTAAAACTACTCTTTTTGGCTGACTTTTATATTAAAGGTATTCAAATAATAAGCATCTATGGCAAACTGCTCTGTGGAGTTTAATCCCTCACACCATGCTGCCGATTTTATATAAATCTGGTTGTAATGCATCAGGTCTCCTTAAAGAGTTGTGGTCAGTGACCTGAACAAACCCACAGGTGGCCCATGCTAGACACCTCCTTTCCTTACCCTGATTAGTCTTGAGTAGGAGAGGGAAACATATAATCCAAATATAGCAGAAGGTGCAAAACCAGGAAGTACTCTAAGTACTTCAAAGACCCAAGGGAAAATTTTTTGATCCTAGATTTCCATGTCCAGATGAACCATCAAGCCAATGCAAAAGGCAAATAAATTTTAGACATGAACATGTAATTTATTATCCAAGCCAGGATTTCTTGAGAATTAAAAGCAATCTATCAATATTTATGTCAGGACACAGGAATAATCCAGGACATTCCCCTACCCTCTCTACAAAAGAACACCTGAGGATAAACCACAGAAAAATGAAAATCAGCCCAAAAAAGAGGAATGGAGGGGCGCGTGCGTGGCTCAGTCGGTTAGGCATCTGACTTCGGCTCAGGTCATGATCTGCCGATTCGTGGATCAGAGCCCCACATCAGGTTCTGTCCTGGCAGCTCAGAGCCAGGAGCCTGTTTCAGATTCTGTGTCTCCCTCTCTCTCTGCCCTTCCCCCACTCATGCACTGTCTCTCTCTGTCTCAAAAATAAATAAATAATTTTAAAAAATTTTTTAATAAATTAAAATAGGAATGGAGCCCCCCAAAATAAACAGAAGTAATGACCCC
>NW_027533395.1:3765645-3774131 GCF_008692635.1 Crocuta crocuta | reverse complement strand
AATGAACCCAGAAGTAGAATAAATAGAAATAGTAAGATGAGAACAGGAAGACAGAACTAGAAAGAAATCAGTATAAATTAGAATATCCAATAATACAATTAAGAAGCTGGAATGTCTTGGCACAATGGTGAAGAAGCAGATAGTTTCTTCTGTCTGTGAGGAAGATGAAACAATTAGAAACTCAAGAAAAAAAACAAAGAGCAGTACAAGAAGGTTACAGCCCAAACTAATATGGCAGAGCTCAGAACAACTGTCACAGCATAAAATAATCTACCTAATCTCAAAGCTCGAACACTTCTCATCATGTCCAGATTTAGTCCTCAGTATTGTCAACCATACTACCTTGTTGCAGATAATAAAAACAAGCATAATATGCTGAACATATTATTAGTTTCCATTAACTGTGCTCTAGATTACATCCAATGAATTTCCTAAGTATCTCCATCGTTCTCTCTTCCTAATATTTTCCCAATGTGTATTTCCCATACCCAAGACCATATACTTTTGGGGTGTCTAGTCGGCATCACTAGGCAGTATAGCAGATGCTCCCCAAATGCTTCATATTATCTGAAAGGAATAAGGCCAAGCAATCAATACAGGTCAAGTTCTGGAAGAAATGTTTTTTTCAAACATCCAAATTACACTCCCATCTGAGAATTTTATTATATCAGATGTGACTTGAAATAAATTGTGCATTGTGCCTGGAATAAGAAGCCTGAGGTAGTTAACACCATGGCATATGTGCTAATGGAAGTGTTTTATTTGTGCTGGGAGAAGGCGAAACAAGGTGGTTGCTGGACAGGGTCTCAAATCTGCTGTGGAAGGACCTCCAGCCACTTAAAGAATAAAGGAGAGGTAAGGTGAACTAACACCTTGAGTTCATAACGCCCTGTTCATTTTGCTTTCAGGAGCAGTCTTTTTAAAATGCTTCTGGGTGCATTGTCATTATTTAACTGTGACATAAAGGGAGTAAATGGGATTGTCCCCATTTCACACATAAGGAAATGACTGACCTAGTGTCACATCTAGTTTATGCTGAGATGGGTCTGTATCAGTTTATGCAGCTCTTCCATTTTATAGATAAAGAAATTGAATCCCAGAATATTCAATGACTTAATTAGCATCGCAGCAAAGATATGTATGAAAAAAATGAATGAATGAATGAATGAATGAATGGCACATCTGCTTGGGTTAAAACCAAATTTATGTATGCTTGAAACAAGCATTTTTCAGTATTTTATCATCATCCTAGACCCTCTCTTTATTAATGCACCCATTTAAAAAAAAAAAAACAACTCTTATTCATAGATATATACTGAAGAGTTTTCATTCCCTAAGAAATGGTGACCTGCTAAAGGCAGTTGCCATACATCAGAAACCCAAATATACAGACCTCAGCTCCCAGGCCAGTATTCTCCCCAACTTATTATGAAGCCCCCCATTGATGAGATCTTAGGAAGGAATATACCAATGGAAAGCTAACTGCTCCCTGCCCAAATCCTGACAAAACCTAAAGAAAAGAGGAATCAAACCCATTCCCAGGCAGGAGACCATCTGCCAGCAGGTAGAGGTCAAACTTTTAGGGAGCCTCTGTATTATGTATTGTGAAGACCAACCACAGGCCCTAAATGAGGCAGGGACCTTAGCCTTGAGAAATGACAGTGAACACTAATTTGGAAGTGTGTGTCCCCTTCTTAAATCTCAGCACCATGTTCCTGCCACTCAACATAGACCTGGAGTTTGCTCCTTTCTTCTGGAAGGTGCCAACTCAAAGGAGGACCTCTCAGAAGTAGGGGCAGGGACTTCATCTCCCTCCCCACACCCAATATGGACCATGGGAAGCCCCAGAACAGGCTTTTAAAAGAATAGGAGGGAAATTCCTGGCTTGGTGTGATGGTTAATTTTTTGTGTCAATTTGACCGGGCCATGGGGTACCCAGATATTTGGTCAAACATTACTCTGGGTGTGTCTCTGAGGGTGTTTCTGGATGAGGTTAATATTTGAATCACTGGACCGAGTAAAGCACGTTGCCCTCCCGGTGTGAGTGCCCTCATCCAAACCATGAAGGGCCGATTAGAACAAAAAGGCTCAGTGAGAAATAATTCCTTCTCTCTGCCTGACTATCTTCAAGCTGGGACACTGGTCTTCTCTTACCCTCAGACTCAGACTCAAACTCAGACTGGAACTACAGCTGGGTCTCCAGCTTCCCAGCTACAGATTCAAGACTTCTTAGCCCCCATTTATAGTATCTGTCAATTCCTTACAATAACTTTCTTTAAAGATATACATATACACATATACACACATATACATACACATACATAACACATACACACATACCTATACATGCACATTCACACATATACACATACATATATATTTACTTATATACACATAAAGAGATTTACAATGAGGGGTATATGTGTGTGGTGTGTGTGTGCACACACATACTGGATATATATTGGATGCATATATCCTATTGTTCTTTCTCTAGAGAGCCCAGACTAACACACTTGGAAACAACCAAGGTACCTTAGTTTCAGGTATCCGGAAACATACCCTGAAAGACTTGACTTCAAGGCGCTTATTTGGGAAATGATCCCAAGAAATACTATTAGGGGAGTGGGGCAATGAGAGAGGGGGGAGAAGGCAGCTCATAAAGCAAGCAAGTTACCCCAGTACGCAAGTGGGGCTCAATCCCACTGACGCTGGGAGACAGTGTAGAAAACAAGCCTCAGATTTACCCCACCCCAAAGGGTAAGGGAGCTGGGCTATTTATCCACCAGCTTCCACTGGTCATTGATAGGTGGCTGCTCCCAATTCCTTGATGAGAATTCATTCCCTGACTCTCCCAGCTTATGCCCCTGTGATCAAAGTGAGTGCTATTGGGCAAACAGCCCCTGGTGCTGGTGGTTAGAAGTCAGGCCAGCATGCAGAGAAACGGCAAGTGCCAAGGGGGTTTGGGCAGGGAACCAACAGAAGTGCTACACATGGACAGATACTCAGCCTACACCATTTCCTGCCTCGGTGAATAATGAGAACATCCTCAGCCAACATAATAGCCTTCACTGCTAGGCCCTTTATACTACACTATACTCTAGACCCGCACTGTCTCTAAGATAACCAACAACCCACAGGTTCACTGTCATCCCACTTTTACAGCCAGTGAAACTGAGGCTCAGACATCTGTTCAAAGTTGCTATTGTTTGGGCATCTTCTCATAACCCAAAAGATGTTTCAGAATTTTGAGAAATCTTCCAGTCAAAAGTTCAGTTTCAAGTATGAGTAACACTGACAGCAACACAGTGACATGAGCAACTCTTAGGCCTCTAAAAATAGCTTCCTCTACCTGCCACCACCCTGGAAAACAAATTTCTCTGCATCTCCAGTTTTAAGGTCTTGAAACTCTTATTGTAGCTCCACTACATGTAATCACATTCAGATATGGCAGCTTGAGCTACTTTTCTAGCCCTAAAAAAATGTTCAGTTCAGTAATTGTTCCCCATCTCCCACTGAGAACAGATTTTAAAAAGAAAAAGTTCATTTCTGATGCAGCAGTGTAATCTTTAACCTGACTCTAACCATCTGGAAGAGAAACTGCCTACCTCACTAGAGATGCCAAAAAGACTTGGAAAGCCCCCAAATCAGGTATGTGGGAATCTCAGCGCTGGTGAGAGGGAACGGACATGTCCACGGGTGCAGAGCTTAGGCCCAGGGGCAGCAATAAGAGGCTGTCCTACAGCCCCAAGACACTCATTCTTTACCCAGGCAGTTCTAAGTATTTAAGAAAGTGCTTATTACATTCAACTCAATAAGCTTCTACTGACCATGTACCATGCACAGGAAGTGAAGGGGTCGAAAGGGAGAAAACGCAAAAGAGATAGGAGAACCAAGCCTGAGTACTGCTTCCTGCTGAATTTACTTCTAGAGTCTTAGCTGGGTCATTAATAGGTTGAAAGGACTGCAGAACAGACATATTTGAACAAAACACCCATTTCCCTTTTCTGCAGAAAGAGGCTGAATGATCAACCCCACCATGACTGAACAGCTCTGTTGCCAGTCAATACACATCTAGGGGTCACCAAACAACCCCACACACAATGCACCTGCAGGGTGCTGTTTCTCCTCTTATCTCCTTGGGAACAATTCCTTGTGCAGCATTTTTTTTTATTATTTCATCCTATTTATTTTCGCTTCTTTCCCAGGACAACACTCCCTCTAGTGTCTGTGTAGGGATCTCGGGATCCATTCTTGGTGCAGAGGGTGCGAGCAGAAAGGGAAGACAAGCCTGTATCTCGATGTGTATAAATCACTACAAAATTAACAGTGGGTTTGGCCAGCATGATGTTTCTGGGAAAGAGGCTGCGGATATTCTGCAGACAGTTCTCGTCGTGGATAGTCCCGATACACCAGGCACAAAGCAGAGAGAGCTGGGAGATCAAGAGGAGAAGCAAAGGGAATATCAAGGTCTGTCCCATGGCTTCCATGTAGATGAGTCTTTGTCACTACAGGCTCCAGTTATCCACCAGCCCCAGCAGCCCACTCTTCTCCTACTTCCCTGAAGCTATACATTCCACTCACTCACTTCCTTTAAGAAGTCTTCTGAGATGAGCTGTGAAGTATAATTACAAATGCCCAAGCCAAGAGAAGCTATTCTCCACCTTTCTGGATGTCTGTCTTAATGCTTCAATGAAATCCCCCCAAAAACTGCCCAACATAACAGCTGTTAATTAGTGTAATCTTTAACCTTGTTCTAACTATCGAATTCTAACCGTTTCTGATACAAATTCGGAGTAGGGATTTCAAGGTCCCCATTCTTTCCCTCGTCTATCTCTTTCACTGTCTATCTCAGCACAACACAGAAGAGAGAGATTGCAAAGGCTCATCTGGCTGAGGATAGGGGGTGCCTGATATGAGCATCTTCCTGAGGGTTCTGGCCAAGGCTTTGCCATTAGCTCACTTGAAAACTCGGAGCAAATACTTCCTTCCTCTGCTTCAATGTTTCCATCTGAAAGTGAAGGGAAAGCCCTTTCCAAGATAAAAATAACAACTAAAGCAACTAAGATCTCCCCAGGGCTTGCCACAGGTCCAGCACTTCTTTTAAGCACTTTGCCATGTACACTATCTCATTAATCCTTACACCAGCCCAATGTGAAAGGTATTATTATTATCACTCTCTTCTAATAGGCGTACAAATAGCAAAGGAAGCCTGACAACTTGCCCAAGGTCAACCACCATTAAGAGACAGAGGCAGAATTTGAACCCAGGCACCTTGTTCCAGAATGCATGCTCCTAACTCTTTCCTATACAGCTGTCCCCAATAAGCTCTAAAGAAGACTGCATTCAGGATGGATACACTCAAGTATGAGTTCATACCCAGACCAAACACCCCACAATCCACAACCTAACAGGATCCTTGATTACCCTATATGGCTCTATTTCCAGTTTTTCCCCTAAGTTAGGTTCCTGCGTGTACCAAGTGACAGGCCCCTACTTAGCAGTGGGCAGTTTTACTGGCTACCAGTCCTATACGGCTGGCCCCACTGTGCTCCAGGGCCCTCTGATCTCAACCCACTAGGGATAGTTTCCTCTGCTCCCCAGCAAGGAGTTAACAGAAGAAAGCTATTTGTGCAAGCCTGAAGTTCTTAGACTCCATTACTTTTTCCAAATTTACTACAACACATTTATTAGTGTACTATAAAGAAAAGCATTTCCATAAATAATTAAACCCAAACTACACTGATCAAAATAAATGAGCAAAATGTTCCTGGTGATGCAACCAGGCTTGATTCACTCACTAATTCGAATAATGAGGTGACTCACAAGAGGCCCCCATTAACAACGCTTAGTAAGACACACATTGTCCAACATTGAGGAGCTTGGTATTTATCGTCTGCAGACACCTCACTGGGTGGCCAGGGTGGATGTAGAACACAGGGAACCAGAGGAAAGAATTTAATTGTGAGCCCCTTTGGTTAGCCTCGTGTATAACCATCCTGGATTTCTGTCTGTACTACCTATAAAATGGGCAGCATCCTACCTCCCCTGAGTGAAAATGCATAATCCTTTTGGACAAAAAATGGTCTGTAAGCTCAAGGAGAAACCTGGGAGTGAGTAGGGGATGGCTACACAGAGAAAAGGAACAGTGGAGAGTCCAGACCATAGGATGCCATGTTTCTGTCTGAGCTTCACATCCCTCATCTCTATGCTGAGTGATGTGATGAAAACAGTTCACACGTGCACTTCCCGCCTTGACATTCTGTGAGTCTCAACGCCATAGTACCTCCCACAATGACCCTCTCTCCCCTGAGCTCATAGCCAGAAACAACTGCTTGACGATTAACCACGTATCACCCCCATGGCTTCTATCTTGCTGTCATGTGTTATTTAACTTTACAAAACAGCAGTCTCATATCCAAAGCATATTGGAAGGACCTTGAGGCAAATGCTGTCTTATCCTTATTTGTCTCTCCCTCCATCACACCCCTACCAATCCCACAGTGCCCAGAACACTGCCACACACATAGGAAACACACAGAGAGTGGTAGACTACCTTCTGTGACTCCATCTGATCTCTGAAGTCCAAGGCGAAGAGGCCAGGAATGTTGCCTAGANAATCCCACAGTGCCCAGAACACTGCCACACACATAGGAAACACACAGACTACCTTCTGTGACTCCATCTGATCTCTGAAGTCCAAGACGAAGAGGCCAGGAATGTTGCCTAGCCCCTGTTTCTATCTTCTTACTAAGTGGGGTAGAGATGCCTCCAAATATGGTGTTAAAAGTCACATATGAAATAATAAACCAGGTATATATTAACTCAGTGCTACGAAGAGACAGTGTTACCAGTCCTCCCCACATAGCTAAGGTGCTGTCCAGCTGAGCGGGTCAGTTCAGTAAGTACACACTGAGCTATGTGACAAGCACTGTGTGTCCCGTACCACGAGGAGAAAAGCAAAACTCACACTGAGGGGTGGGGGAGATGATGTAATTATTTCATCCCTCATCCATCACCTTGAAAACACTTACAAAATGATACAAGATTAAAAATAAAGTACTAAACATGATCAAATGTGTGACGCAGTCTTATATTCTATAAACAATTAGGAAAAAGGGAAACAAGTATTTTTAACAAAAGTTCTATAGAGACACTGCATTTGAATCTTGAGCAGAGCTGTGAATAACAGATGCATTGCAACAGAGGAAGAAGGGTACTGTAAGTGGAGAAGACCTCAAGAGCAATGACTCAGAGTCAAGAAGACACTTGGGACAATGAAGGGGATCCCTTGGCTAGAGTGAAGGAATCCATCAGGGAACAGTCAAACAGAGAAGTAGAAAAGTAGACCTAGGATATATGCAGTGAAGGGCTCCAAATGCCAGGGTAAAGGACTTTGGATTTTTATACAAGAAGGTGAAGACACTGAAGCCAGAATGTAGACATAGTGGATGAAATACCTCTGGTTACCATCATGGTCAGGTTATGAAAAACCTGGGAAATACATCACTGATATCCCAAGGGACAAGGGTTTCCAATTCCTTCACAGCTTTTGTTCAATAAGACTTGAGGCTGGTCACCCTTCGCCCACTTGGTCAAACGTGGCTGAGTCCCTCCTGCATGTGAGAGCTCTCATATCTCCACTCACTACCAGCAAAACCAAAGCACCATCCAGACCCTTCTCTCAGTCACTCCCTATGCCAGGGGATAAGGATGGTGACCAACTTCCACCCATCCCCCAGGGTCTGTTCCGCTTACCCAAGGTGGCCCACTGACACTACATTCTCTCTTCTCCACCTCCAACTTCATTAGATCTCTTTCCTCCCAAGCTCGCTGAAAAATCATGCTTTGATCTTTTCCCTCTATAAGAAAAGTGTCTCAAGTCGGCCAAGGGGGCCAAAGAAAGCAGGAAATCGACAGGTGAGTCAAGTCACCAGGCCTCAGGTGCACCTAGCCTTGGATTAACCAGGCCTTCAGAAGCATCTTCCTATCTCGGCCTGTCTGGCATTGTTGTAGCCTTCTACTCCTTACAGGATGATTCAGAGCCCACATACCATCCAGTTCCAAAATTCCCCAGTGACAATAACAGATTTATGCAGGCCAAGGAAAAAGCAGTTCTCCTTTCTGACCCCCTGAGCCTTCTTGCCAATGGAGCTCCACCCCCCACCCCACCCCCACCGTCACTTCTCTTAAGTCCAACACAATTGGGGAAGCCACTTCCCAGCACTTCTTCTTTGCCAAGTGCAAAGCAAGTTCCAACCACCACATTTCTGCAATCATTAAATCAGGCCTCCCAATTAAGGAGTTTGCAAATTCTGCTCACCTTGGAAATCACTGCAGGATCTGAGAAGCAAATCACACCCTGTAACCCAGCCATCAAAGGAAAGGCAGAGCAGACAAATAGAGACAAATAGCCTGTGTCCAGCCCCCTCCTCCCTCCACCCCACCCCCAACCCCAGGCCAGACTGGGAGCAATTAGGGCTGTGACT
>NW_027533395.1:3761158-3765606 GCF_008692635.1 Crocuta crocuta | reverse complement strand
GTCTCTCTGCATTCCCCAGCTCCAGCTCAAAGGAGAGGGTCCCCTTGTAATATTAATTAAAAACAGATTCTTTTTGGCCAGCCCCTGAAGAATGGCTTCTGTGGCAGCCTTCTTTATTAAGCCTCTGAGAAGGCAAAATGCATTAAGATATTGTGACACAAGGCTTGTGAGCAGGGACGATGAAGGCAAGACAATCTAGCCAAAAGCTATTTGAAAAATCTGCTTGAGAGCCACAATTAGCTGCTCCAGTGAGTGATATACAATTAATATGATCAAAGCTGTCACTATTTTGCACATTAGGAGTAAATATTTTAGAACACAGTCCAGCTGAATTAGTTAAAGGTATGAAATCCCGCCTGGGAACATCTGTGTGTTCCACCCCCTCGCAGGCCCAGGGAAGGGTTATCTGGAGGAACCTGCAATTACCAGCATTCCCTGCTTCTCTACACCAAAGTGTAGTGTTGGGCACATTAACTGAAAACTACTCTCTGGCAAGTCATTTCAACCAGACACACTGCAGGGGCAGCAGGCTACAAGTCGCTGCTGGAAAGGAATGGGGGTCATCCAAGGGAGAATGCAACATTCTCACCTTGGTACCATGCATGGGGGATCCCCATGAGGGGTTACTCCCAGGAGGAGGGGGCACGGAGAAGTGGACTGTCGCCCTTACAACCTTCCAGTCTCCAGAGCCATTTGCCAATTCAGGAAGCAAGCAGCAGATATCTTCCTTCATTTGAAGGAGAAGGGCAGAATGATGTGTTTTTCTGTTTCCCTGCAAGCTGTGGGGATGGAGCTCCCTCCGGGTGTTTGTGAAACACTCTCTTACCCATTAATCACCAGGAATCCAGCTTGAGACTGCTGAAAACAGAGGGTGGCAAATGCCTCTCCAGTGTAGAGGCTCCAAGCCCAAGTTCACTCATCTCTCACCAGGAACACCTGGGCAGGGTAGTAAGGGTCAGAGGGAGACCCAGACTCCAGTCCTTCCTGACACCTTCTAGTACAAGCCTGCTGGGCACTTTCTCCTTTGCCCCCCAAGCCAACTGACCACAGTCGTTGAACCAAAGTGAACACATGACCCAAGCCTTGGACAAGGCTCTCCTTCTACCCTGTTGTCCCTAGGCACACGGACAAATGGAGTGGAGCGTGTCCAGTTCTGCAGGCCTGGCTGCCAACTGTCAGACTGGAGTTTGATGGGGTGACTGAAAACCCTCCCACAAAGGGAATTCATGTCAAGTAATGAGGTCCACCAAAGGCACTTGGAAGGAGGGCAGAAACCCTAGTATTCACACTAAACTGGTGGTCTTCCCAGAAAAGGACATGTTTAATACTTCGGGTATCAGAGGCAAGATGGAACTCTTTTCACATCAAAAGAGCTTAGTGCTAGGATATCTCTCTCCACTTTGAAACCAATGATGAAGGAAGCTTGCAGAAACTTCATCATCCCACTCACCCCTCACCCTGACTTTTATTTGGAGCATTTTTTTTTTTTTTTTTTTTTTGCTACCTTCAGGAATGGGGGGGTTAGCCTGGTAATGTCATGTCACAGAGGCTGGTTTCCCAGTTTCTCTAGCAGGGGTTGTCTCCTTAGATTCACTCAAAGAGAGCACCATGTTAACATACCTCCCCCTCCTCCCCCAGAGCAGCACAGATCTGATCCTGAGCGAAGCCTTTCTCACTGAAACTGCCTACACAGTGTGGTCAGAAGAGGCAGGTCCAGCCAAGGAGGCAAAGAGGCAGTCCCTCTCTCCAACAGAAAGAAAGGACAGGATGGGATCCCTGCACCCACGTGTGTTGCTGCATCCTTTGCTTGGACAGTTAAGACTGGCCAAGAACACAACCAATAAGCATCCTGTGGGCTGTTTGCAGAGTGCCCGACTCTCACTGCTGTCACTAAGGGCTCCAAGGCCAACTGGTCTATCCCCCAGGGTTTCTGCCCCTCTTTCAACTCAACATGAGCCATTTCCCCAGGGGGCATAGGGCTAGACTTGCCCCCTCACCTCCTCTGCTGCATAACTGCATTGAAGATAGGCAGATGTAACTACTATTTGCAAAAAGTGGTCTCTCTCAAATTCCATCTTCAGGGGACAAGTCAACACACACAAAAAAACGACCCTTCAAGTAAAAGCAGAGACGTAAGAAAACTCTTTAGGCACTGTGGATTTATACTGTCCAAATGTGGAGGTAATACAGTCATGGATATGTGAGGACAGCAACGACAGCACCTCCTCTTCCTGAGGTACATTTACTTCCACGCATCCTGTTCATCCCCCTCGCGGAGTATGAACATGAACACACGCGCGCGCGCACACACACACACACACACACACACACTTCCTCATTATCAAACTAAAACGAAGTTAAGATTCACACCCCCGACTGTCAGAGAATTACCTCTCTCTCCCCCTCTCCCTCTGTGCCTCTGGAGACTTCCAAGTCTTCAGTCACTCAGCCCTGCCAAGGCCTGCGATGCCCACCCCCTACGCCCAGAGCTGCGCCCCCCAAGCTATGGGGGCCTTCACCGGAGGCAGATGAAGCCAGCCACCGCGCCGCTGGGGAGCCGAACGCACAAATCTTCCAACCCAGCATCCGTACCGGGCTGGGCTGGCTGCGTGTGTAACTGAGAACCAGAAACCGTGTTCTGGGCAGCGCAGATGTGCTACACTCTGCGGACTCCCGGCTTTCCTGTTATTCACTCCTCACCCCTGCGACACCCCAGAGCCCCTTTAAAATAAGGTGAGAATTACCCAGGAAATCTTTGATGCCAGTCATAAAGAGAGACATGAAGGGGAGGGGAGGAGCTTTCCCATCGAATGAGTTCCCCCAAAGCGGCCTATACAGACATCCATCACCCTCCAGACTCTGCCCAACGCCGGGTTCGAATCTGATCCGGAGAGCCAGAGAAACGGAAAGGATCTTCCCCAAACTGGCTGAAAGTGGGAGCCGCGGACCGAGGGCAGTGGGAGCCCTCCACCCCACCCCACCCCCCGTCATCCGCCAGGAGCGCGTCCGCCGCCGTTTCTTTGGCCCAGCCGCAAGGGGCTGGGCTCGGGCGGGCGGCGGGAATCGGGGGGCCCCTCCGAACTCGCTCTGCGGGCTGCAGCAGCTGCCCTGGGCCCCTCAAACTCCAAGCCGGACGCGGGGCAGTCAGCGCTGGGGCCGCTGGAGTGGAAACTCAAGGGCGCCACCTGTCGGTGCAGCTGCTCTCAGGGGAACCTGGCAGCGGAGAGAACCGGGTGGAGAGGTGCGCAGAAAGCTCGGGGACCCAACTCTGCTCCCGGAGCCGTTTGTGGTGCTGGACGCAGCGGCCGAGGCGAGTGTTTTGCTCAGAGGCTTAGGTGTGCCTGTGCATGCGTCAGGGTGAGGGGTACGGAATGGGTGCTGAATTTGACTTCACGCTTTAAACTTTTTTACTGCCTCTCCTACAGCTTCCCAGGCAGCTGCCTGGGTTTTGAAGGAAGGCTCTGTTTCGTGAAGCCCGGGGCTTGGGTGGACTAGGCGCAGCCTCCCCCCGGGGCTGGAAGAAAGTGCGCCTGGAGCGGAGAGCGGCGGCCCCAAGACCCTCAGGAGTCTGGGAGTCTGAGTGGCCTCAGCTCCCGCGTCCCCTTTCGCGTGATTGGAGGGGAGAACCGGGGGAGGCTCGGCAGTTGAAGGAACTCGTCAGTCTGCCCAGCGGGTCCTTAGCCGATTCAGACCGCGTCCTCACCCACGAATTCAAGCGCCCGAGGGGAAAATTGACTCTCCAAGCCGTGTGCCAGGGAAAGGGACCACAGACCCTCCCCTGCTCGTCTTTAAGACACTTCTTCGCCCCTCTCCCCTCTGGGCTGCCCCAAACCTAGGGTCTCCAGCAAACAAACGTACACACCATCTTACAACAAACTCCGCTAACCTGTTGGGGGCGTGGGGGAAGCCGGATGAACCTGTTCTCTCTACAAGCCAGGGCGCCCCCGCCTCGGCCTCGACCCTCGAGCAACTCTCTGTCCCTCGTTCCCGCTCCCCCACCCCGCATTCGGCCCTGCTGTCGGGAGACCACGGTCTGGAGGGTACTCACGCTGCTGTTGTGTCCCGACCAGTGCACCATGGCTTGATTGTGGGCCGAGTCCCCGGTCAGCGCGAACGAGGTGCTGGGCAGCCGGAGCTCTTCGGCCGCCGCTCCCCCGGCCCGCGGCGCCTTCACCTCCTCCCGGAGACCCTTGGCCGCAGGGCGGCTTCCTTTGGAACCATCGGACAAGGCAGTGGCCCGGGCGTCCCCGCGTTCCAGGGTACTGGGGGGCTGCGCCCGGCGACTCCTCCTCGCGCCGGCAGGCTTGCCTGGAGCCGGGGTGCCTTGTCCCCACCGCGCGCCTGCAGGCGACAGCACCCCGCCTTCTCCCTGCTTCTTTCCGCCGCTGCCACCGCCTGGCCGGGACAGCGGCTCAGGTCCGGGCCGGCGCCCCAGCGCGGCGCCTCTC
>NW_027533395.1:3760686-3760878 GCF_008692635.1 Crocuta crocuta | reverse complement strand
CGGCCACAGCCCGCGGGAAGAGAGGAAGCAGCGCCGGCGGCCGCGAAGCCGGGGCCGCGGGGCGCCCAGGACCGCCCGTCGCGCCCCAAGTGATCTCGGCGCCGGCCAGGACCCACGTCGACAGGAGCAGGAGCCCCGTCCGGGCGAGAGGCGCCCCGGGCCAGCCTGCGGGGCGCTCGGTGCGCGCTGCCT
>NW_027533395.1:3759073-3760658 GCF_008692635.1 Crocuta crocuta | reverse complement strand
CCTCGCGGGTCCTCTCCACTCTTCCCTCCTCGCTCTCGATCGCTCGCTCTCTCGAAAGGGTGATTCCAAAACCCAAGAAAAATTAATAAATGCCCCCTCGGTGCTTTTTTTTTCCCCTTAAAATAAGATCCCTCACAGCCTTCCTCACCGAGGTCCTCCAGAAATTTTGTTAAAAGGGGTGTTCAAAGGTAATGAGAAAATCCTCTTTTAAAATATGAAAATCAAGCCGGATCCAGGAGGAGGGGCTGGCGACGGACCCCAATCCAGAGTCTCTCCGAAACCCAGCCTCCAACCTGCTCCCGCTGAAGAGTTCGGAGCCGNGCGCCTCCGTGCGTGCGCGTTTGCACGCATTTGTGTGCGTGTCAGTGTGAGCTGTGGGGCGTGGGGCGGGGAGGGGTCCGCTCGGGCCGTGGGCGCTCTCGGATCACGCCCGGGCTGTGTTTGCATTTCCTGAGCCTGCGAGTCGTCAGAAAGGCGATATTCAGAGCGAGGCAGGCCGCCCCGGACAGTCCGCTCCTCCTGGCGCCCCGCGCACCCATGCTCCCCCACAGCCCGCCGATGTAACCTGGTGATTCCTTAAGCCTCCTGGAGGACGAGGGGAGAGATCGAGGAGGCGCCGGCGGCAGGGGCAGCCAGCTCTCCCCCATCCACGGCTCTCTTGCTCGGGACCCCTGGTCGGAGCTGAGGAAAAACCGTTCGCTCCCACGGGGGGACCCAGCCCCCATCATCTAGCCTGGGATTGAGGTCGCTCCCTCTTCCAAGGTTCGTTTGTGAACCGGCTCAGTTGTTCCTTCAAAGTGTCGGCTGCCAGTGGGAGGGCCCCGGCCCAGCCCAGCGCCGGCTAATCAGGCCACCCGGGACCCCGCTCCAGAAGCGCAGCCTGAGCGCGTGGGTCGCAGTCCGGGCTAGGGACCTTGGAGCCCCCCAGGAAAGGGGAGACTTAAGAGAGAGGGAAGCTAAAGTCGAAGACGAGAAGATGTGGTTTACAGGCCCCAGGCCCGAGCACGTAGTGCAGCCCACCGGCTCCGCGAAGCTCCCATGATTTCTAGGGGTTGAAAAGGCAGGAAGCACGGAATTGGAGGAGGGGTTGTTAAGAAAGGAGTAGGATGGAGGGAGGGGGCTTGGAGAGCGTGACCGCCTCCAGGCCCTTCCCCTCCTCCTCGGGATTAGACAGAGTTCCTTTGCCGGTGAGGTTTAAAGCATAGCCAGAGGGAGGGAAAAGCCGGGGGAGAGAAGAAATGTGGGGCGAAGGTACGAGAAGGGAAGGGAGGGGAAGAGAGAAAGGGGGGAGAAGAGAGGAGAAATGAGGTGGAGGAGGAAAGGCGAGATAATGGTGCGAAAGGAGAGGCCAGAGGAAGGAAGCGGGTGGCGGGACTGGAGCCGGCCTGGGAATCACCCCGCCACAGAGGGCGGCAGCCAGCGGCTCCCGGGGGCCCCCGCCCTGGCGGACGGGCTTTTCCAACCCGAGCTAAACTGGAAATTGGGAACCGAGGAGGCTCGCCCGGAGAACCAAGCCGGTCACAGCGTCCAGCCCAGGAGGAGGCGTGTCTTGGAGTCTAGGGGTATCCAAAGACCGTTGGCGGCG